>NC_141787.1:7407795-7647365 GCF_054643075.1 Acanthaster planci
GGGAACCCCGGACATCCAAACCTCTCCGACTCTGTTTTCCGTGGACGGGGATTCAACGCCACGCACCGCAGGTCCAACAGGCCAACGAGCCTGCCGCCCGGTAGGCAGGTGTCTCCTTCGCCGCACCGTCGGGGCCGTGGGGCCTCGCGACATGCCTCACGCCGCCGGTGGCATGCTGGGGACCCGCCAGGAAATCGGATTCGGGCGGGTCAAATTTTGGCCATGCTGACGGAGAAACCTTCCCCTATAAATAGGCGAACCAGGAAGTGGGGGTTAAGGTCCAAAATGCTCTCATTGAAATACGCACGTCATTTCGAATTTCTCCCATTTAAAATCTTTCAAATCTCCACATCCTTTAAGAAGAAAAAAAATAAAATAATGGTAGCATGTCTCCCTGGGGATAAAGGTATCTATCCAATCACTCAACATCTAACCGATCCAGACTTGCCTCGTACCGGTGGTCAGTCTATTAACTTGGCATTGCCCCACCAATGACTATGCCATAGAACCACAGGTCGACCATGGGCCAACCATGGGCCAGATAAGTTCAAGCCTCAGTGAATGGCTCCTCTGGGAGTATTTTATACAAACTGGTCACAAAAATTATAGTAAGGGGGAAAAGTGGCCTACATTTACATGTACACAGTAAAAGAGTTTACCAGTACATGTGTACACAGCCCTAGTGTAAATGCATGTACATTGTACATGTAAAATGCACACACTTTGTACAAGTACTGCGTGTGTTCTGGGATCCCATCTCGAGTAAGGATGCTACATACATTGGCCCCTGTACTTTTTGCTGGGTTCTGAAAAATATAGGTCTATTAATTATGTACAAGTTGATAGGTTTTTACAAGGTTTGAACGTGCTCCTTGTATTTACACTTTCAATTATCTATTTAATTCAAGGTGTTTGTGGGGATGGGGTGGGATTGTGTTCATTTGCCCTTGTATATTTTAAATGGTCTCAACAATTCTTTCATGTTTGTATAGATTTTTGATGCTGCATTTTCCAATAACACACCAATGTTGATTCGACTCCATAAAACCACAAAATAAACGAGGATTTTGCTCAAATTCAACTGAATTGTTCTATCTTGAAAGAATAAAAGTGGGTAGTATAGCTTCAATAATATTCACAAAATAAGAGATGTGATATAAACACACTTAATTGAAGATGCAAAACCATACAGCAAATTTGAGTCCTATTTGACAGTTTTACCAAATTGGAAATAAATTAGAACTAGGGAAGTAGATAATAAACTTCATTTAGTTACAGTGGCGTAACTAGGGTGCCACAGCTGAGGGGGCACCTTGGGGGTGCACATTTTTTTTTCAGGGGGCACTGAAAATAATTGAACTAGGTAGATATATATTTTTGTCCATTTCAAAATTTCAAATGTGGGGGTTGCACCGGGGGGGCACGGGCCTCCGGGGGGGCACGTGCACCCCTGTGCCCCCCCTGTAGTTACGCCACTGTTTATTTATGTAGAACTGACAAACGACTCCGACACTTTTACTTCAACAGTAATACCAGTTTAAGAAAACAAAGTGTGTTGTCTTTGTAAGATGTATATAAAGTGGTGAACTATTAAAAATGCCGTCACAGAAAAAGTTTCTGTAGCACATAATGAATCAAGAAACATGAGAACATAATAATAAAAAAAGTTTTACATAGCACCTTTAACTAACAGAAACTGACAAAAAAGAACGTGGATATAAAAAAAAATGAAGCACAATACACAAACAACACACCTGAATTATTTCGATACAAACAAGTTATATAACCATAACCAATCTGAGTTACGTTCGGATGACAATCACTGTCACACATAATACAAGCCGAATCACTAAGTAATTTGCATACTAAACTCTGTGATTCATGACAACATCTTTCCTGAACTTGCATCACCCCACGCAATGGAGTCATACATTTTGTATTACAAATACCCTGCAATATTTCATGTAGTAAATAAATTGGATAAATCTTAATATGAATACTAGCATTAAGAGTTTAACGCAGAAAAAGCAATACTACAAGTATTTATTGATTAATGGGTTATTCTAACCTCCTCACTTTCTAAATGATAAGGGTATTTTAATCAAAATAAGGTTAGTCAAAGAATATCCATAAATAGTAGTTCGTGCTAGAAAAAGTTTAAGTCTTCAATGTGCAAGTACAAACCATACAATCAATTTGAGGCAAAATAAATTGCAGCTTCAAATGATTTATCACCGCGGGACATCGGAGGCTCTTGTCACAAAGTGGGTCAGTAGTGTTCACTTGCGGTTGCTGGTGCAGAATCCAAATAGAAACGATTCACCAAGCGGGAAATGATTGCCCTTAATCCCCTTTCAAACCATTGCCCGTTTCAACTGCAAGTGGGCAATGATTGCAAGAGAAAGTTACCCGAAAAGGAGTTGGCTATGCAGCAACCTCTTTGATGCATACCACAATTTCCCCCACCTTGGTACAAAAGCCCTGACTCCCAGCTTACGACGAATGGTTATTGTGCATCGGCTTTGTTGTGTAAATTGGGCCAGTTCATCCACAGGCTTAGCACAGCTTAGGCGTGAGGTCAAAATACAGACGGTTTAGAAACAGTTGAACAGTTGGTGTTAATCCCCCTTCATTCCGTTCGTCTTTTGGTGTTGGACAGTTCAACGGTTTGAAAAGAACCGTCTGCCCTGGACTGTCTAGCTTCACGAGCAACCCTGACAACAATGGAGTTTGTGGCTTACACAGCCATGGTTGTGAACAAAAGATCCTATTCAGGGAGAACTTTATTGGCCCTGGTCAGCCTTCCTGGGCCGGCCGTGAGGATTAGTGGTTAACACCTTGTGATAGGAAGACACAAAATCAACTGCATTCCAGGCTACAGACAATATTCAGAGGAGAAGCAATCTTAACAAAAGACTAACTACATCATAGTCAACAGGCCTATGTGCATCACTGAGTCTCGTGTCACTGAATTAAGATCTGTAGTTTTCTATCCCAAAATCTAGCACTGTCAGGCAGTGATTTCCACATCACAGATTTGTCAATTATTGGATTAGACAATAAACTAAATGGAGAAAATTATAGATGCAACAATTACAGGATTTCAAATTCAATCTAAAAAGTGAAATAAGAAAGGTCCACTAATGTTGGTAAGGGTAGCGTGGCAAACTGAAGGAAAAAAATCCTTATCCATGTAAACGGTAGTATAAACCCATCCCCAACCCCCCAAATTGTTGACATATCAATGGGCTGGGGTCCCAGCTGTTGATAAACAGCTCTAATGGCTCAACCACCGGCCACAATGGAGTGTAATCCTTAAAGCTCTCTATTGTTAGAAAACATCACCCAGGAGTGGCGTTCATCAAACCACAAGCATTACGCTAGTGATGCCCTGTCGTTGCCCGCTTTACTCTGAAGCGGTTAAGGAGATTATCTTTTATGTATCGTTTCCCACTTCACGAACTGTTTCTATTTTGACTTGGTGCCTTACTGGCGTGACGTTAAAAAATTTAGTAGCACTGGAGAGAGTTCCTCCCGGTCACTGTTGCTTGGGCCGCCGTGGCGTTTGGTTGGAAAAGAGAAAATCTGTCTGTTTTGCAAAAGCTATTTTGTTAGTTATGCCCCGCGCCAATTCCAAGCGGCGGGCTCCTTCTGGGCCGACGGATGGAGCGAAGCGTTCTCGGGGGCGGCCTCGCAAGTCTTCCCGTCAAGATGCGTCGGTGGTCGCGGCCCTTGCAGGGTGTAGTGCACCGGGGCTTGCATCGCCCGGTCCGGATACCACTTATTATGCCGTTGGCTACGGTTGGAATGATTCCAGAGAGTGCAAGTGTTGAGTCTACCCATGCAACGCCAGCGCCCGCTACCATCAGTCGGCCTGGAGGGAGTTCGGCGCAAACTTTGGAGCCGGGCAAGTCCCCTGCTGCTACTCCTTTTGAATTAGCCCCGCAACCTTCCAGTTTCACGCCCGTGGTGTCGGGAACTTCAGCTCTAAACACATTGTCAATTATCTCCTCTTCCGATTCGAATATGGCCGTAACTAGCGTCTGTGACAATCTCGGGGCCGCGATTCCTCAACATCTAAAAGACAAAATTTGGAGGGGGGGTACGTAGAATTCGGAACCTTGTTAATCTCGTCGCGCGGCGCGGGCTTGGATAATTCCTTTGTCAAGACGCTTTTTACAATCGGGTCCAATGAGTCCCCACTTTGGTAGATTCGTCCCCATAAGCAGGCCCCGCGTATTACGTCTATCGAGCAGTGGACGTCAGCGCATATATTTTTTGCATCTGTGCATTTGTTGCCGAATCCTACCCATGGTCGTTCGTTACTGAAGTACGCAGACACTATTCGATCTGCAGCATTTCGACATGTGGGGTATGGTTGGTGCGAGTACGACATCCAGTTTCGATTGCGCCAGGCGCGTGTGCCGTCGCGCTCTTGGGCAACTATTGATGCCGAACTTTGGCTGGTGCTGCTTGGTGTGCCCGTTTCGCACCAGCATAATTTTCGTCCGTACCAGCAACACGAGCGTGCCCCCTCCACTGCCGTCACCCCCCTGGTCAAATTTCGGGGCCTGGTCAGCGCCCAGTCGCCGGGGTTGGTCAACCTACATGTAACGACTTCAACTGCGGTCAGTGCAATCGCCCCTTGTGTCGCTTCGCACATCGCTGCTCCACCTGCAGGGCATTTGGCAACCCCGCAACCTGTTGTCAGGGAAACTCACAGTCTCGCGTCACAGCTGGCATCAACCCCGGTAAAACTAAGTAGTATGCTCCGTTTTCACGGGCTTACCCTAATACTCAGGACTCCCCACAAGAAGGTCTTTTGCGCGGTTTCCGGGTAGGCTATTCAGGTCCCCAGGGTTAGTACCTCTGCTTGTAATTCTGCATTTGCTCGCAAACATCCCAACATTCTGCAGTCAAAAATTAATCGTGAAGTTTCTTTGGGTCGCATTGCTGGCCCGTTTTTGTCCCAGCCTCTTCCTCATTTTCGTTGTTCACCTATGGGCCTGGTGCCCAAACAGACTCCGGGTGAATTTCGGTTAATCCATAATTTGTCGTCCCCTATCGACAAATCGGTGAATGATTTCATTCATCCCGCAGACACCACCGTTTCATACACGAGTTTTGATGAGGCGATAAGTATGATCGCAGGTTTATCACGCAGTGCCCTGATGGCTAAGTCAGATATTAAGTCGGTCATTCGTTTACTTCCCGTCCATCCAAGCGATTTTGATTTGCTTGGTTTATCCCGCAACGGCCAATTTTATTTCGATAAATGCATGCCTATGGGCTCTGCTATATCCTGTTTTACGTTCGAGCGGTTTAGTACTTTCCTTGAGTACTGTACTCGTGAGGTGGCCGAATCTCGAAACATTGTGCATTATCTAGATGATTTCCTGTTTGTTGGGGCTAGTCATGCCGAGTGCGCACGTTCCCTCCAATCTTTCAGAGTAGTTTGTCAGCGATTTGGGGTAACAATCGCGGAAGAAAAAAACGAAGGTCCAACTACGAACCTCACCTTCCTGGGTTTAGCGACGGATACGGTTGCACGACAGATTCAAATCCCGACTGATAAGCAAGTTGCTTTGCAAAATACGATTGCTAGTGTGCTCGATCAGAAGGAAATCACGCTGCGCAATCTTCGGTCCCTGCTAGGTCGTCTCAATTCTGTTTGTAAGGTGGTAAGACCTGGTAGGGCCGTTCTGCGTCGTTTGCATGAGCTAGCTAGGGGTATCTCCAAACCTCATCACAAAATTCGCATCACTTCATGTGCACGAGCAGACTCGCTGGCGTGGCAGCAGTTTTTGTCACATTTTAGCAGAACGATAATGTTTCCGGATTCGGTATGGTACAATAGTGACCAATTGCACATGTACACTGATGCTTCTGCTGAAATTGGTTTTGGGGCTTACTTTGCTACGCACTGGTGTCAAGGGAAGTGACCCGAGCATGTAGAAAGTCAGTACCTTTCTATTGCCTGCTTGGAGTTATTCGCTATTGTGCTAGCGGTCCAGCTTTGGGCTGTCCCATTACATAATAAACGTGCGATATTTTGGTGTGACAATCAGGCTGTAGTTAGTGTCATCTACAGATAAACGTCTAAATGTCACTTAAGGATGCGTTTGGTGCGACGCCTAGTGCCATGTTTCACATATAATACCCCAGTTTCGATCTCAGCATGTTCCATGCCTCGATAAATGGCATTGCTGATGCTCTTTCACGTTTTTAGATGACCAGATTTCGTCATCTCGCACCCGCTGCAGACCGCGATATGACCCCCTTGCCCGACAACCTGTGGAGTGTCTTCAGTTAGAGGTCCAAGGTCTTTTGCATGACGCAGTGGCCCCCCACGAACTTGTCTTATCAGAGGGCCTGGCATCTTTTTTCAATGGTTTAGTCAAACCCATGGTTTCGACGCCGCGCACTCCCCCTCCCTGCTTCAGATAGTTTGATTTATTGCATTTTTGTCGGTATCTGGGTATGCCCCCACAACGATTACCTCTTACGTCTCGGGGTTTACTCCAATTTGCAGGTAATGAGTTATCCTGATTTAACTAAGCATTTTCTGGTCAAAACGTTTACTGGAGGGATGTCGTAGGAGTAGTAGTCGTTGCGACTGACGGTGCCCTATCACTTATGATATTTTATGTCGTATGGTCCCAGCCTTGCAGGCCGTTTGCTCGGGTAATTTCGAGGCTCAGCTTTTCCAAGTGCTTCCTTACTTGCATTTTTTGGGTTGCTTCGCATTGGGGAATTCTCTACCAAATCCCACCATTCTTCTAGCCCTTTGTGTCGGTCTGATGATACCGTCAAAGATTCCCCTTTAAGGGTCGAACTTATCCTACGTCACTCGGAAAACAGATCAAAACGGCCATGGTTATGTAGTTTCCATCCCAGCAGCGCATTTCCGGCACAACATGATGTGCCCCCGTCAGGGCGACTTTGTCCTATCTTGCCTGTTCCAAATCCCCCCATGGCCCGTTTTTGTTGCATTTCGATGGGCGTCCTGTCACGCGTTACCAGTTTGTCGCGGTACTCCGTCGTGCCCTTGAGTTTATAGGGCTTTACGACACCAGATTTACCTCTCATCCTTTTCGCATAGGGGCAGCTACGTCTGCGGCTATGGCAGGTGTGTCTGAGGATAATGTTCAAAATTTTGGGGCGTTGGAAGTCTAGGGCTTATCGACGTTACATTCGGATTTCTCGAGCTATTTTCCATTGATCATTACATGTTGTATTAGCTTAAGTACTTTGCTCGTGTTTTGTTCCGATTTTTTTTTTCATTTTTCTAGCGAGCATTGGCCCCTGCCAAGCCAACTGTGTGGGGTCATTGGGGACGGCTCTGTGTGCTGGTGTGCTCGGGTGGTGGGGTCATCGCCCTGGGGAGAGCGTCTTAAATCGGCTGGCCTGTATCCACTGGATGGGACGGCGAAGACTCCAGATGTTCCAGTTCTCCGATTTCCTGTTGGAAGCGTGGTCGGCAGTTCCGATCTTACATGACGTCATTATCCGCCAACGACCTGGGGCTTGTACACAAACATTTACTGAGTATTCTAGCACGGCAGTACATCAATTTGACCAGAGACGTACTGCCGCATACTGCCATTTTTATTCAGAGTTACTGCCCCGCCAAACTTACCCTCACGCCCTAAAGCAGAGTTCCCTCGAGCGTACGCGACGTTCGCTGAACGCGTTCGTTCATTCATTATTTCGAAACGCTCATCCCCAGATCCAGCGGTCGTCTGCGGCATTAATACCACCACCTGAGGTCTATTTGGCGGCGGTCATGTTGCCGACTTCATTCAGCAACAAGCCCGTTTGGCGTGAATTTCATTCAGGGATCGGAAATTGACCTCGGTTTTAAGGCACTGTATTCTTATTTACGACACTTATGGGAATGTGCCGAAAGGAAAGGCTTGATCCCTTCCTTTGTCGGGGGAGTCGCTAGATTATTAAGGGCCAATTAAGAAAAGTCATTTCGTACTCACTAACTTCTGTCGTTTGATATAAATAGCTGTAAGTGGTTGTTGAAAATGCTCATTAGTTGCCTGTTGTTCCTGGAACCCAGTGTAAGCCCAAGTCGGGCCGCACATCGTGAACATTGCTGTCCGATCCCAGTGTTTGATGGTTGGCCCAAAGTTGTTGTATGCTGGAGTAAATCCTTGTTGATTTGTTCATGACAGTTGGGTAATTTTGCATTCTGCTAGATGTAATTGCTGTTTGAATTTGCTTTGTACAGCGCAGGTACATTCCAAAATTAATTTACCCCTCCAAGTGCTTTGGGCAGAAACAAATGCTGATATGATAATTGCTTTTCATACATTTTTTGCTGATAGCTCTATGTATTTGCTGATATGAGTTGCTGTTCCGCGTCACCAGGCTCGGGTGGGAACAATCTCTGTAATTTTTGCTGACTAGCTACACTTTGCCTGAAACGCAATGTAAGATATACTTGCAGTTCCGCGTCACCAGCTTCGGGCGGGAACTATTTCCATATATTGCTGAGTAGCTATACTTTGATTGTGCGCAATGTAATTTTTGGCAGTTCCACGTCACCAGCTTCGGGCGGGAACAACCTGAACTGTGTCAAGTTCAATTAACGGCTGCTCAGGCCAATCGACACAAAAGTTAGAATGTGAGTGTCCACCTGTCCCTGAGTTCAGTTCTCTGGTCCTGTGCATGCGGGGATAATCACGTGAGGCATATGCGGTTTTAATCCAATTTTTGAATTAAAGATTTCTGTAAAAAGGAGCAATATTAGCGTTGTAATCCTCCACTTCAGTTTTTGTTTTTTCTGCTCGATACTCGGCTTCTTTTTTGCTTCCCACATTTCTAGGTATTTGTGTTTTTCTACATTAGACAGCACTGAATACTCTTTGCAGAAGTAACCAAATAACTTTGCTTGTTCAGAGAATGAAATCTTGTGAGTACTAGTACTCAAACGTTTTCTTTTAGATTCGCGTAAAAATAAAACAACTTTTTTTCAACATTGAAACATTTAGCAGACCGTCTTGATTTACCTTTATCCTTCTCTGATTTTTTACTGAAGCTTATCATACGGGACTTTTTTTTACTGAAGTGTTTGTCACAATGTGTTGTTTGCTGATTAATTTTTCCCGAATAGTTTGATAAGTTTAGTAAGTTCTATTCCCCAGAGCCTTCCTGCGGGGTACACTATTAACCGTGGATTTCAAGTCAGTTTGGGGCGGCCGCGTCAGACATGCAGCCCAGCAGCCAAACTTTGGACACCGGAGAAGTGCTCGTTCACTCCGCCGTCAGTTCCGGCATGCCCTCCTCCGGCTGCACCCGCTGCACCGCCGGGTCTGGGAAACGTCCGGCCCACTAGCGACGGGGCCCCACCGCCTGTCCCGGCCCGGGGGCCCTCCTGCCGCGCCCGCCGCTGGTCCTCCCCGGTCTCCTCCTCCAAGTGCGGTCTGCCCGAGGGACACTGGGCGGCGCCAGCCGGCCCTCCGCGCTCAACCTCCTCTCCCCGCTGCTGGACCCCAGCATCTCCGCCTCTTCGCGTGGCGGTGCCCCTCTCCCAGAAGCAGCTCACGCTTTGACGGTCCGTATTCATACTGAAAATTAAAATCAAACGAGCTTTCGCCCTTTTGCTCTGCGTGAGATTTCCGCCCTCGCTGACCTCGCCTTAGGACACGTCTGCGGGCTCACTTGCTTCGCAGCTCGGACCGCCTAGAAGAACTGAGGACTCCGCCTGCGGGTTCGGGAATATTGACCCGATTCCTTTTCGCCCAAGGGGCGAGTCCCTGGCCCCGGGAGAAGGGGGGGCGCCTCTGGTCGGGGCGGATCTTCCGTGGGGCTTAGAATCGACTGACCCATTTACAACTGCTCTTCACATGGAGGCCTTCTCAGCATTTGGCCCTCGAGGGTCTCACTCGAATATTTGCTACCACCACCAAGATCTGCGCCCGCGGCGGCTCCACGC
Source organism: Acanthaster planci (assembly GCF_054643075.1). Taxonomy (NCBI): domain Eukaryota; kingdom Metazoa; phylum Echinodermata; class Asteroidea; order Valvatida; family Acanthasteridae; genus Acanthaster; species Acanthaster planci. The sequence goes on from NC_141787.1 coordinate 7,417,742, forward strand.
GGCCTCGCGGCCGGCGCTTCGACGTGCACCGGGGCGGCCCTCCTACTCGTCGGGGCGTACCACCCGGGCAGCGGTCCCACTCTTTCTCTGCCCCGACGGCCGGGTGTGGGCGGCACGCTCAGCGTCCATATTCAGGGCTAGTTGATTCGGCAGGTGAGTTGTTACACACTCTGAGTTCCATGGCCATCGTCCTTCTGCCCGTATCAACCAACGCCTTTTCTGGGCTCTGATGAGCGTCGGCCGCAATGCGGCGCCCCAACCCGGTGTTCGGTTCATCCTGCAGCGCCCGTCCTGCTTACCAAAAATGGCCCACTGGGCGCCCGTGCATTGAGGGCCCGGCCCTGAGCCGGCAGGTAGGGCCCCGCACCAATTTAAAGTTTGAGAATAGGTTGAGGTCGTTTCGGCCCCAAGGCCTTTAATCATTCGCCTACCGGATGCAACTGCTCTCTCTCTCTTTCCCAGGCACCAGCTATCCTGAGGGAAACTTCGGAGGGAACCAGCTACTAGACGGCTCAATTAGTCTTTTGCCCCTATACCCAAGTCGGGCGATCGATTTGCAGGTAAGAATCGCTGCAGACCTCCACCAGAGTTTCCTCTTGCTTGGTCCTGCTCGGGCATAGTTCACCATCTTTCGGGTCCTAGCGTGCCCGCTCTTCCTCCGTCGCAGCCGCGGGGGGCTGGCGGCTGGCGGCTAGGGGGTGCGCTGAATCTCCTGGGCCCGACGGCTTCAAGTACACTTGAACTCTCTCTTCAGAGTGCTTTTCAACTTTCCCTCACGGTACTTGTGCTCTAACCGTCACCTGCCGGTATTTAGCCTTGGATGGAGTTAACCACCCGCCTTTGGGCTGCGCTACAAAACAACCCGACTCCCGCTAGCCGCTACTGGGGGAATCTTGGTTAGTTTCTTTTCCTCCGCTTAGTGATATGCTTGAATCGATTGGGTCCTCTCGCCCGACCTGAGGTCGATGGGTTCGCAATAGGCCTCGTCTCTCTCTCTCTATCTTGAGTCTCGGGGGCCCAACCGGCGCCTTGGAGGCTGCCAGGAAGGGGGGCCCCCTCTGCGGCCCGTCTGCGCGGGCTCTCTTCTCTCTCTCTCTCTCTCTCTCTCTCTCTCTCGGCGCTGGGCGCCCGCTCCCTCTCCGGCGGTCCACTTGGAGATGTGCCACGGGGTCGGCGGCACTCGGTCCCCGCTGGCTGGGCTTGGTCTCACTTTTTTCTCTCTTGGCCTGCCCTGCCTGCCTGGCCTCCTTCCGGCGCGCTCCCTCGAGGCCTCCCGTGTCTTTCTTGTTCGGCCGGGGGGACGACCGGCGCTCGTGGGTGGGGCGGATACTCAGCGCCGACCTGCCACACCACGGCGGACTCCCCCGAGGAGCCACTCGGCCCTCCGCGCGGAGACCGCGGCCGGCCGGTGACCCTTCGCCTGCCCGCAGAATTCGCATATCATCCTCCTTGGAGAGCCGGGGACCCGCGCCGCAACCTCCCGGTCTCTTGGCACTCCCCTTGTTGCCGCCTGCAGCCAGTGTCATCGCGGCTCCTCGGGCGCACCCCGGCTTGGGCCACTCCCGCCTACACCCGGAAGACAGTACAGTGGCCGGCCCTCTCCGTCTCGGTGGACGGAAGGGGGCCGGCCGGGCACGCTCTCTCTGCTCGGTAATGATCCTTCCGCAGGTTCACCTACGGAAACCTAGTTACGACTTTTACTTCCTCTAAATGATCAAGTTCGATCCTCTTCTGGACGCAGGAGCGAGGCGCCGGGGGCGCCCCTCCGCGGCCCGTCCGAGGATCTCACTAAACCATTCAATCGGTAGTAACGACGGGCGGTGTGTACAAAGGGCAGGGACGTAATCAACGCGAGCTGATGACTCGCGCTTACTGTGAATTCCTCGTTCAGGGGGACAATTGTAACTCCCTATCCCAAGCACGAATGAGGTTCAACGGATTGCCCAGACCTTCCGGCCAAGGGCGGCTACCCGCTGATCCATTCAGTGCAGCGCGCGTGCGGCCCCGAACATCTAAGGGCATCACAGACCTGTTATTGCTCAATCTCGCGTGGCTGAACGTGACTTGTCCCTCTAAGAAGTCCGCGCCCGGCGGGGCGGCCGGCGCGACTATTTAGCAAGCGAGAGTCTCGTTCGTTATCGCAATTAACCAGACAAATCGTTCCACCAACTAAAAACGGCCATGCACCACCAGCCACAGAATCAGGAAAGAGCTCTGAATCTGTCAATCCTCACTGTGTCCGGGCCGGATGAGTTTCCCCGTGTTGAGTCAAATTAAGCCGCAGGCTCCACTCCTGGTGGTGCCCTTCCGTCAATTCCTTTATCTTTCAGCTTTGCAACCATACTTCCCCCGGAACTGAAAGACTTTGGTTTCCCGCAGACTGCCCGCCGCGTCATTGGAGATCAACCAGGTAGCCCTTGGGGCCGGGGCCCGCCAACTCGGGCCCTCCGGACTGCTCGGCCGCGCCGCGGCTGCCGGGCCGCGGCGCCGGAGTCCTGCGCCTTTCTGCTCTCGCTCGCCGCCTGGCCTCCGCTGGAATGCCACCCTTTGGCCCCATTGCGCCGGCCTCCTCTCGCCTCGATCCCGGAGGGGGCGGCCGGACCAGCCAGGAGGCTGCCCGAGCTGAGCTCCCTCCGTCTGGGAGATCCCCGGTCGAGGATCCTGCCTGCCGCCGCCGGGGCTGCAGCTCGGCGCGATCGCGGGGCCCCGCCCGCCGCCTGCTCGGCGGGCGTGCCAAGGGGTCGCGCAAGGCTCTGGCCGGGGGGGCCGCTGCCGCCTCTCCGGGCTTGGGACGCCACCGCGACGTCAGTGCGCCTTGGGCTGCCGGGACCCGGCGGAGGTCGGGTGCAGCCCGCCCTGGGGCGGGCCGGTCCATCCGTTCCGCGGAAGTTGCCGGGCCGATCCGGACGTCTTATATATTGCTGATCAGGGGCAGCGGAGAACCCGCCGTTCTCTAAGGGGCCCTGGCTCCCCTCTCCCTCGCTCTCTCGCAGCGGGCCGTGCTGCCGCTCCAGCCCCTCCTGAAGGCTAGCGGCCACGCACCACCGCACCTCCCCGTTCCGACACCTCTGGGCATGAAGGGTCGGCCGGCCGCGCCGAAAAACGCCGTTGACGGAGCGCCCGGAGGGCCTCCCGGCTGGGCGGCGAGCCGCCACTTTTGTCCAGCCGCTCCGGAGCGGGGCTTGTCCAGACCCAAGGGGGAATCGCTCCGGAGGCTTGGGCTTCACCGTGTAGGAATAGCCGTATCGTATGGACAATATATGGCTGTAATGATTTCTGGCAGCTGGAGCTGAGCTCGAGACCACCCTCCCCCCTATAAATAGGCAAACCAGGGAGTGGGGGTTAAGGTCCAAAATGCTCTCATTGAAATACGCACGTTTCGGGCCCAACCTGTCCCGGCGCAAAGCCCTCTCAGAGGCCTTGGGTGGGCCAGCGAGGCGATGGACGGCAGGCCGGAGACGCCCGGCCCGCTTTCCGCGGGCAACCCCGGACATCCGAACTTCTCGGACCAGGTTTTCCGAGGAAGGCGATTTACCGCGCCGCACCACCCACCACGCCGGCCTGGAGCCGTTTTCGCCCGGGGAAGCGTGTCGGAAATGCACGGCTTTAGGGGGTTGGCGTGCGGTTGCGGCGGTTTTTTTTCCCCCAGGACTGCAATTCGCCGCGCCACATCACCAGTCCCCGCTGCGCCGGAGCCGGGCTTGTCCAGACCCGAGGGGGAATCGCTCCAGAGCCTTGGGCTCCACCGTGTGGAAATGGCCGTATCGTATGGACAATATATGGCTGTAATGATTTCTGGCAGCTGGAGCTGAGCTTGAGACCACCTTCCCCCCTATAAATAGGCAAACCAGGGAGTGGGGGTTAAAGTCCAAAATGCTCTCATTGAAATAGGCAAGTTTTGGGCCCAACAGACCCTGACGAGAGACGCTCTCGAGAGCCGGAGATCCGACCTTTCGCGGACAACGAAGTCCGAGGAAGAAATCTTTAGCGGGCGCCCACGCAACGCCGCCCGTCCGGCACCCACGGCGGGACGGGCGCCGCCCGCTGCAAGACTCTGTCCCCGTGCCGGAGGCCCGGGTCCCTCCCCGCCGGACGGCCCGTCGCACGACGGCATTGGGACCGACCTGGCAACTCGCCACCCCGGCACTACTCCCCCAGAGCCCTCCTGCGGGGTATACTGCCAACCCTGGAATTCAAGTCAGTTTGGGGCGGCCCCCTCAGACTTGCGGCCCAGCAGCTCATCGCAGGCCGCCGGGTGAGCGCCAGTTCACTCCACCGTCAGTCTTGGCGGGCCCTCCTCCGACTGCGCCCGCTCCTCCTTCGCCGGCAGTCCTCCCCGGTTTCCTCATCCCCAGTGTCCGGCCCGCCCGAAGGCCGCCGGCCGGCTGGCCTTCCTCGCTGTGAACACTTGGCTTCCACAAGCCAGTTATCCCTGTGGTAACTTTTCTGACACCTCTTGCTTCAAACTCCGAAGCTCAAAAGGATCAATAGGCCACGCTTTGACGGTCCGTATTCATACTGAAAATCAAAATCAAACGAGATTTTGCCCTTTTGCTCCGCGAGGGGTTTTCTATTCTCGCTGAGCTCGCCTTAGGACACCTGCGTTACTCTTTGACAGATGTACCTCCCCAGTCAAACTCCCCGCCTGACGCTGTCGCCAGAGCGGGTGGCGGCCGGCGGCGCCGTGAGGCGGCCGTCCGCGTAGCGCGAGAAGACTGGGCCCACGCGGGATCCGCTCCCCGCCTCACCGCTAAGTAAAGAAACGACGAGAGTAGTGGTATTTCACCGTCGGGCCAGGGCCCTCCCACCTATCCTACACCCGTGTCTCTTCACAAGGTCAGACTAGAGTCAAGTTCAACAGGGTCTTCTTTCCCTTTCCCTTGGCTGTGGTTTCGCTAGATAGATAAGGACAGTGGGAATCTCGATAATACATTCATGCGCGTCACTAATTAGATAACGAGGCATTTGGCTACCTGGCGCGGACATGGGGCGCCGCGACCCGCTTCCAGCCCCGGCCCGACCGACCCAGCCCTCAGAGCCAATCCTTCTCTGAGTTATGGATCCAGCTTGCCGAATTCCCTTACCTACATTGTTCTATCGACCAGAGGCTGTTCACCTTGGAGACCGGCTGCGGTTTTGGATACGACCCTAAGCGACGGTCCACGCACTCCCCCGCATTTTCAAGGGCCGGTTGGAGCTTGCCGGACACCGCCGGAGACGCGGCGCTGTACGGGGCCGCAGCCCCTAGCTCCGGACAAGCCGATTCCAGGGATCCCGCCCCTTACCAAGAAAAGAAAACTCTTCCCGGGGCCCCAGCCGGCGTCTGCGGGCTTGCTTGCTTCGCAGCTCGGACCGCCACGGAGGACGGACAATATTTCTGAACCCTGCAGGCTCAGAAATATTGACCCAATTCCCTTTCGCCCGGGGGGCAAGGCCCCAGCCCTGCGAGGAGGGGGGCGCCCGCCTCCGCTCGGAGCGGATTTTCCCTAAGGCTTAGGATCGACTGACCCATGTATAACTGCTGTTCACATGGAAGCCTTCTCCGCCACTCGGCCCTCGAGGATCTCACTCAAATATTTGCGAATACAACCAAGATTTGCGCCCACAGCGGCTCCACGCGGCCTCGCGGCCGGCGCTTCGACGCGCACCGCGGCGGCCGTCCTACTCGCCGGGGCGTACCACCAGGGCGGTAATCCCACTCTGCCCCGACGGCCGGGTGTGAGCGGCACGCTCAGCGCCATCCAGTTTCAGGGCTAGTTGATTCGGCAGGTGAGTTGTTACACACTCCTTGGCGGATTCCGACTTCAATGGCCACCGTCCTGCTGTCTGTATCAACCAACCCCTTTTCTGGGCTCCGATGAGCGTCGGCCGCAATGCGGGGCTTCACCTGGCGGCCCCCAGACTCGCAAGCCCGATAGACTCCTTGATCCGTGTTTCAAGACAGGTCGGCCGGGCTCGCGAAATTCGCCCGCGGACCCGGGGCGCCTCAGCGCGGCCGACACCGGCCCGGACGGGGACCGCCGGCCCGGCGCCACCTGGGACGGTCGAGGCGGGTGGGGCCCTCCGGCAGGCCGGGAGGCCCGGCCCGGCAGCCGCTGCGGGGAGGCGGCGCGCGGGCGGGCGCGGCCCGTCGTCCCTTCCTCGGCCGGCCGGCGCGACCACGGCCGGTCTCTAGGCTCTCCGACCGCCCCCCCCCCACCCGGTCGGGGGAACCGGGGTGGCCGGAAGAACCCCAACAGGCGAGCCTAGGCGGGCCCGGATGCCCAGCCTTTCGCGGGCGCCGCGCCCGGGAGAAGTGCAGGCTGCCTCACGGTACTTGTGCTCTATCGGTCTAGCCTTGGATGGAGTTTACCACCCGCCTTTGGGCTGCGCTACAAAACAACCCGACTCCCGGAAGCCCTAGTCACCGGCCAGACGGCGCCCGCAGGGGCCTGACACCCGCCATGGGACGACGGGGGACCTCGATCAGAAGTACCTCGGCCCCGCTGCGACAGCCGGACCGGACTTCCTCACGCCACAGTTCCCGCAGGCCCGCTGGGGGCCCGGAGATTCGGCGCTGGGCTCTTCCCGCTTCGCTCGCCGCTACTGGGGGAAGTTTGGTTAGTTTCTTTTCCTCCGCTTAGTGATATGCTTAGGTCGAGTGGGTCCTCTCGCCCGATCTGAGGTCGATGGGTTCGCAATAGGCCTCTGCCTCTCTCTCGCCTATGGGGGCCCACTCGGCGCCTCGGCGGCTGCCAGGAAGGGGGCCCCGCATCCCGTCCGCGCAGGCTCTCTTCTCTCTCTCTCTCTCTCTCGGCGCTGGGCGCCCGTTCCGTCTCCGGCGGTCCACTCGGAGATCTGCCACGGGGCCGGCAGCACTCGGTCCACGGTGGCGGGGCCTGGCGTCCCCTTTTTCTCTTTTGGCATGCCCTGCCTGCCTGGCCTTCTTCGGGCGCGCTCCGTTGAGGCCGCCCGTGTCTTTCTTGTTCGGCTCGGGAGTCCCGCGCCCACTCGGCGCACGTTTTAGCCCCAACAGACCCCAACGAGAGACGCTCTTGCGAGCTAGGGTGCCTCACCGACGCGTTCACGGGTGGGGCCGAGTCGGGTTTTGCGCCCGAGTCGAAGCGAGACCGTAGATGCGCCCTTTTGCGGACAACGCAGTCCCAGGAAGAAATCTTCAGCGCAGGCCGCTCCCTCGTAACACTCCCCGTCCGGCACCCGCAGCGGGACCGACGCCGCCCGCTGCGAGATGCCGCCCTCGGGCTGGAGGCCCCAGTTCATCCCTGCCGAAAACCTGATCGCACGATGGCATTGGGACCGACTTTGCGACTCGGCACCCTGGCGCTACTCCTCGAGAACCCGCCTGCAGAGTAAACTATTAACCGTGGATTTCAAGCCAGTTTGGTGCTGCTGCGTCAGACATGCAGCCCAGCACCCAATCCTCGGCCACCGAGAAAGCGCTCGGTCACTCTACCGTCAGTTCCGGCAGGCCTTCCTCCAGCTACGCCCGCTGCACCGCCGAGTCCCGGACACCTCCGGCCCCTATCCGTAACCCTAACCCTCTCTCTAACCCTACCCTACCCCAAACACTATCTCTAACCCTACCCCTAACACTATCCCTAACCATTATCCCAAACCCTATCTCTTACCCTATCCCTACCCCTAACCATATCTCTAACCCTAACCCTATCCGTAACCCTAACCCTATCTCTAACCTTAACCCTACCCCTAACCCTATTCGTAACCCTAACCCTATTTCTAACCCTACCCCTACCCCTTACCCCAACCCTATCCCTAACCATTATCACTAACCCTATCTCTAACCCTAACCCTACCCCTAACCCTATCCGTAACCTTACACCTAACCCCAACTGTATCCATAACCATTATCCCTGACACTATCTCTAACCGTAACCCTGTCCAAATATATAAGGATAGGCTTATTGATATATAGGAATATAGTCGTATATTCCGTTGTGTCAAATGTTGATGTAAATATATAGCTCAAAATATCCCTTTCTCTAACCCTATCCCCAACACTTGCACTATCCTACCCCTAAGGCCAACAATATGCTTCACCCATCTGTCCCTAACCCTATTCCTATCTCTAACCCTATTCCTAACCCAAACCCTATCCCTAACCATTATCCCTAACCCTATCTCTAACCCTAACCCAACCCCTAACCCTATCCGTAACCCTAACCCTATCTGTAACCCTAACCCTACCCCTAACGCTAACCGTACCACTAACAATATCCGTAACGCTAACCCTATCTCTAACCCTAACCCCATCCCTTACCCCAACCCTATCCCTAACCATTATCCCTAACCCTATCTCTAACCCTACCCCTAACCCCATCCCAACCCCTAACACTATCCGTAACCCTAACCCTATCTCTAACCCTATCCTTACTCCAAACCCCAACCCTATCCCTAACCATTATCCCTAACCCTATCTCTAACCCTAACCCTACCCCTAACCCTATCTCTAACCCTAACCCTTTACGTAACCCTAACCCTATCCTTAACCCTAACCCTATCTCTAACCCTATCCCTACCCCTAACCCCAACCAAATCCCTAGCCATTATCCTTAACACTAACTCTAACCCTAACCCTACCCCTATCCATAACTCTAACCCTATCTCTAACCCTATCCGTAACCCTAACCGTATCTCTAACCCTACCCCTAACCCCAACCATATCCCTAACCATTATCACTAACCCTATCTTTAACCCCAACCCTACCCCTAACCCTATTTCTAACCCTAACCCTATCCGTACCCTCACCCTATCTCTAGCCTTACCCTACCCCTAACCCTATCCGTAACCCTAACCCTATCTCTAACCCTATCCCTCCCCCTACGCCCAACCCTATCCCTAACCATTATCCCTAACCCAACCCCTAACACTATCTCTAACCCTATCTGTAACCCTAACCCTATCTCTAACCCTAACCCTTTCCGTAACCCTAACCCTCTCTCTAACCCTAACCCTAACCTTATCTCTAACCCTACCTCTAACCCCAACCCTATCCCTAACCATTATCCCTAACCCTATCTCTAATCCTAACCGTACCCCTAACCCTATTTCTAACCCTAACCCTATCCATACCCTCACCCTATCTCTAACCCTAACCCTAACCCTATCCGTAAACCTAACCCTATCTCTAGCCCTAACCCTACCCTAACTCTAACCCTACCCCTATCTGTAACCCTACCCCTATCGCTAACCCTAACCCAACACCTAACCCTATCCGTAACCCTAACCCTATCTCTAACCCTAAACCTAACCCTATCCGTAACCCTAACCCTATTTCTAACCCTAACCCTATCTGTAACCCTAACCCTAAACCTATCTCTAACCTACCCCTAACCCTATCCGTATCATTAACCCTATATCTAGCCCTAACCCTATTCCTAACCCCAACCCTATCCCTAACCATTATCCCTAACCCTATCTCTAACCCTAACCCTACCCCTAACCCTATCTCTAACCCTACCCCTAACCCTATCCCTAACCCTATCTCTAACCCTAACCGTACCGCTAACCCTATCCTTAACCCTAACCCTATCTCTAACCCTATCCCTACCCCTAACCCCAAACATATCCCTAACCATTATCCTTAACACTATCTCTAACCCTAACCCTACCCCTAACCCTATCTCTAACCCTTTCCGTAACCCTAACCCTATCTCTAACCCTACCCCTAACCCCAACCCTATCCCTAACCATTATCCCTAACCCTATCTGTAACCCTAACCCTACCCCTACCCCTATCTCTAACCCTAACCCTATCCGTACCCTCACCCTATCTCTAACCCTACAACTACCCCTAACCCTATCTGTAACCCTAACCCTCTCTGTAACCCTAACCCTATATCTTACCCTATCCGTAACCTTAACACTATTTCTAACCCTAAGCTAACCCCTAACCCTATCCGTAACCCTAACCCTATCTCCACCCCTACCCCTAACCCTATCCGTATCATTAACCCTATCTCTAGCCCTAACCCTACCCCTAACCCTAACCCTACCCCTATCTGTAACCCTACCCTTATCTCTAACCCTAACCCAACACCTAACGCTATCCGTAACCCTAACCCTATCTCTAACCCTAAACCTAACCCTACCCTTAACCCTATCCATAACCCTAACCCTAAACCCTTTCTCTAACCCTACCCTTAACCCTATCTCGAACCCTAACCCTACCCCTAACCCTATCTCTAACCCTATCTCTAACCCTAACCCTATCTCTAACCCTAATGCTATCTCTAACCCTAACCCTATCTCTAACCCTATCTCTAACCCTATCTCTAACCCTAACCCTACCCCTAACCCCAACCCTATCCCTAACCATTATCCCTAACCCTATCTCTAACTTTACCCATAAACCTATCTCTAACCCTAACCCTACCCCTAACCTTATCCGTAACCCTAACCCTATCTTTAACCCTAACCCTACCCCTAACCCCGACCCTATCCCTAACCATTATCCCTAACCCTATCTCTAACCTTAACCCTACCACTAACCCTAACTCTAACCTTAACCTTATCCGTAACCCTAACCCTATCTCTAACCCTAACCCTACCCCTATGCTGAACCCTAACCCTATCTCTAACCCTATCCCTACCCCTAACCCCAACCATATCCCTAACCATTATCCTTAACACTATCTCTAACCCTTACCCTACCCCCAACCCTATCCGTAAAACTAACCCTATCTCTAACCCTATCAGTAACCTTAACCCTCTCTAACCCTAGCCCTACCCCTAACACTATCTCTAACCCTAAACCTAACCCTAACCCTACCCCTAACCCTATCTCTAACCCTAACCCTACCCCTAACCCTATCCGTAACCTTACACCTAACCCCAACCGTATCCATAACCATTATCCCTGACCCTGTCTCTAATCGTAACCCTATCCCAATATATAAGGATGGGGTTATTGATATATAGGGATATAGTCGTATATTCCGTTGTGTCAAATGATGATGTAAATATATAGCTCAAAATATCCCTTTCTCTAACCCTATCCCCAACACTCGCGCTATCCTACCCCTAACGCCAACAATACCCCTCACCCATCTGTCCCTAACCCTATTCTTATCTCCAACCCTATCCCTACCCCTAACCCCAACCCTAACCCTTATCCCTAACCCTATGAGCTCGAGAACACCCTCCTCCCTATAAATAGGCAAACCAGGGAGTGGGGGTTAAGGTCGAAAATACTTTCATTGAAATGCACACGTTTTTGGCCCAACCGGTCCCGGGGCAATGCCCTCTCAGAGGCCTTGGGTGGGCCAGCGAGCTTATGGACGGGAGGCCTGGAGACGCCCGGCCCGCTTGGCTGCAGGAAACCCCGGACATCCGAACCTCTCGGACAAGGTTTTCCGAGGATGGCAATTCACCGCGGCGTAGCAACCACGCCGCCGCCCTAGAGTCGGGTTCGCCCGGGGAACCGCCCTGAGCTTGGCGCTCGATTGTGTCGGAAATGCTTTAGACGGTCTTTGTAGTGTGTTTTTTATTATTTGAATTGATAAAGTGTTTCAACCTGAACAATTTTTTGCTCATTTTACCTTGGTTGCACCGCCTTGACATCAATAAAAAAAACTTTTTGACATAAGAATGTGTGACGTTAACTCCGGAGATCGGCAAACTTTCCCAGTTATGCGTGGCAGCTCGATCGGCAGCGTCACACGCACTTCTTGTACAGTTTCTTGAGAATTTCGCCTCACTCCTTCACGAAAATAACGTAGTTTTTGTTAAGAATGCCACCGACCTGTATTGTTGCTGTTTGCAGCAACACTACCAAAGATGGTTTTAGTCTGCATCGTTTTCCATCTGACCCAAAATGTCGACGAATTTGGACGGCGAAAGTGAAGCTGACCCGAGCCAAGTGGTCGGACCAAACGAGCACTCAGTGATCTGCTCCGCACACTTCGAGCCTTCCTATTTTGATCGTAACGCCAACGATCAACAACATCAGTTTGGGATTCAGTTCAAGGCAATGCTTCGTCCCGATGCTGTACCCACAATATTTTTTAATAAGCAAGAAAAGTGAGCCGGTACTGGAAGAGAAGAGGAAGGGTGCTTTTGCAAAACGCCAGCGACTCCGAGTAAGTTTTATCGTTTCTCACTCGCCATGCATTCACGTTAGTTTCATAATCGCATAGTGCATGTAATCGTTTTGTACACGTTTTGTGAATTTTGGTTGTTTATTCTGTTGATCTTAAAGCTAGAAACACTGTACAGAAATAGTAGCCTACTTTGATATTTGTACATTTTGATAGGCTAATGACGGGGCAAGGTTGAAATCGGTTAACACTTTCTTGTTGACATTAATCTGGTCACTCACTAATATGCAAGGTGCAGTTCTTTTTCAATCAGCATGAGCCTTACTGATCGTGACATTCATGTGTGTGCCATGAAGATGAGAAGCAACAATATCATTAGCCGTAAGGTTTCCGCACCTGATTTTTTTTCTTCTGCCTTTCAATATATTTTTCACTATATAAGCACAACTGTGGTAGTTTATAAATGACGCTGTTGTTTTACTGAACTATTTCTCCTATTCATTTTAACAAGGATTAATTTCATTTAATTTGTTTTCTTTCATTGGAAACTGCTACCAGGTTTTGGAGGATGTGCTTCCACGGAAACAAGCCAGAAGAGAGAGCAACCAGGTCGGAAAGGTTGGAGATAGAACCTTGTGCATAGAAAGTGTGCCAGACCCAGAGTGTACTGTAAGTGCTCGTGGTATGATTCCAGTTGTGTCGGTAAGTCCATCACAATCACTTGCTCCCTTCAACTATTGTTGAACATTCAAGAGGAACAAAATGGGTATTGTTCTTTCAATTGTTCTCTCTAGAAATTTTTTTAAATAACTTTCATTTTGTTCTTTTACATGTACAGAATGTGGATGCTGCTTGTCAGACTGATCCAGTGAAAATTCTTTGTTGCAATATACGTAAGTATCAAAATGTATTTGAAATGTCTATTTTTGTTATCATATTAATTTATAAATGACATTTTTTCTTCTTATTCGGTTTTATTGTTCTCGTCACAGTTCATGATAAACAACAAATTTATACATTTTTTTTCTGATAGATACCGATGCCGGAATACAAGCTGTTCCCGAAGTCAGCGAAACTGGAATACAATGCAAGCTGCTTGATGATGCAGAAGTTGAAGAATTAGAAGAGGAAGAGTTAGAAGAGAACAAGAGCGTGATGATTCCTCCGACTATGAACCATCCTCCTCATCATCTTCGTCATCATCTTCAGAACCTTGTCGCACCCGGTCATTCAAAACGTAAGTACGATATATGCAGTATATGAAACCAGAATTTATTTTATAAGGTTATAACAGAAACAAAGCAAAATGGTTTTTTTTATTTAAAATTAACCTTCTCTCATCGCAGAGTAGAAACTACTTTTCATCCCTACACTCACCGTGGTATCACCTTGGTTTATCCAAATGCCATTGATCTTTTGTAAACAGAAGGGAAAGAAGTCCACAGACCGTTCCAATATCAACGGATGTTCTTCCTCAAGTTCATCCAAAGTACACTGTTCGAGGGGGAGCTCTTCCAACTTTTTAGGGAGTGTTTCAAGTGCGGTTCACGGAAGATCAGTCTGATGAAACGAACTGTGTGGACTTTCGTTTCTGTTTTTCAGCGATGAGGGGCCTGCAAGTCCAAGGGGACGACCTGGAGTTCCCAGCCGTGGCTGGGTGCAACACCTGCAGGAAATCTGCTACTCTCTGCAGCTTTCCTGTTTGCCGGTGCCAGCCCATCAAAGGTTCTCCGCATGTTGACCTGTATGGGGGCAGCTTGTATTTCGCTGCGCACCATTTTCTCCCACCAGAAGAGACACCTCTTGCCATCAGTTGAAGCCGTGTGGACACAACACATCACCGAAGTAAAGCTTCGTCTGAAAGCTGATAGTCAAACGCTAGTCATCGGCAAGATTGTTGATATTCAGCTTGTACAGGTGAGTCTTTGTTTCTAAAGAAAGGTAGAGTTGATGTACATGCGATGGTTTTCGATAAATGGTTCTCGACAATTTGTACAAGCAAAAGGATGCATTCATTTCATTAACTTTATTCTGTAAATAAAGTTATTTTGAAAGTTGCTTATTTCAATTTGCTGCTGCCGCTGCGCCTTGATTGATAGCCTCAGATTGACTGTTTGTTACTAACATTTAGTACATGTATTTGTTATGTATTCATTTGTTAGTGCAAAGAAGTCAAGAGTAGCTACCACATGGAGCTGGAGGACTTCAAAAGGACAATGGCAACCCTACGTGAAGCTGACCTCACTGTCTGCAAGCTCGTCACTGACCGTCATCGGTCTTCGGCCAAATATGTGCGAAAACATGAGCCAACAAATCTACACATGTATGACGTCTGGCATATAGCAAAAAGGTACCGGTAGTTGAAGATAAAGTTTAAAAATAAATCCCAAAATCAACGTTTCTTTTTATGACCCTCATAACCATTTGTCGAGACTACAGAATTTTAACTGATTTCTTGAGAAACACATAGGAAAATATTTATGGCAAGAAATCATTTGAAAGGCCCAAAGTATCTTTGCATTATCTTGGATATAATTTTCTAATGGAACAGTTACTTTCCTTTTTGCAAAAAAGTGATTTCACTTGGCCAAAAAAACGAAAGCCCTAACACGCTGAAGTTTAATTTGTATCATTTATTTTTCTATTTTTCATCACGGGATCAAGAAGAAGGTCGATAAGTTATCAAAGAGGAAAGGGTTTGAGGGTGTGGCCGAATGGAAGAGGTCCATAAACAATCATGTCTATTGGTGTGCCTCTTCCACCACTGATGCAGAGGAGGATCTCCGGGAGGCCAAGTGGGCCTCTTTATGTAACCATATCGTTGGAGTACACCAAGGGCACTCTGCTCCATATACTAAGTGTGAACAAGGCCGACTTGGGAGGCAAAAGAAGAAATGGTTGAAGCCAGGTATTAAAAAAAGAATTTACTTTCAGGCTTTCCCTTATGGTTCTGTAATATACGAGTCATGAAGATTAATTGAAACAAAATGATATTAACGAATCAGGTTCGTGGCTTTATAGGGACAGAGGAAACTATCAAGCTGTACTAAATCCTGGAGAGTACCTCAATGCCGAAAGACATTCGGAAAATGTCTTCCACAGCGCAGACGTCCTCCCTGGAGAGCTTCCCCAGCCTCATAAACCAATTTGCTCCCGAGATGAAGGCCTACTCATATGATGGTATAACTTGCAGGTGAATAGAATTAAGGTGTTACTTCAGTTTTGAAATTGACTATTATGTTATTTACTTAGTCTAAATGTTTTTGAGCATTTTGCTTCTCCTGGAAATGTATCCAACTGGACCAATCCTTTGCCATCCCTTTATTTACTTTCAATATGGCCATTCCACATTTACTTCTATAAATTTTTCCTTTTGTTGAAAATCATACACTTGTTGTATTTGTTAGGCTTCACATTGCTGGCCATCACTACAACGAGAATAGTGACAGAAGCCATGCTACCACATCCAAGGGCACTCACATGTTTCACCTCAGCAAGCCAAAGTTTAAGCCGGGGGGAAGCTATGGTGAAATAAATTCAAGAAGCAGCTTCCTTTGGTAGGGGTCTTGCTTTTTCAATTTGTCAAGTTTATTCCACAAAACCCATGGTTTGTAGATTGTAAAATTTCCCCTCAAATCTCCTTTTTTCCGGAAGTACATTTATGCTCTCAACATGACATATTCCTTGCCTTTGAAAAAGAATTTAGATAAGTAAGAGTGGAGATTTAAAATTGTATCTTTCAACAGATTTCAGGAAATACAACTTTTTATTTTTCCCCCGTAAAGTATGACTAAGTAAAGGCTTAAAAAGCCCATGTAAATACATATACGTGTAGGCAAACAAAGGACACTTTTTGAAAATTCCAAAGAAGAGCTGTTGTAATTAAGAATTTCCATATTCAAAATCACTGTATTGTTTGTTCTCCTCAGGGTATGTCAGGACTCTGTTTAAAGAGGCTATCCGACGATGCTGTTTGTTGTACCCAACACTGCTGCTCAGTCTAAACCCCCCACTATGGCAGAGAAATACAGGTTTCCAGAGAAAGATGGTCTGATTGCAAGGTACAGGAGCAGATACAATAAACTTTGAGATTAAAACCCTGCCTGGTGTAGAACTAAAAGGAGTGATCAGAGATAGGATCTTAAACGTAGATTCCTTTAAGTTTTGAGAAATGGCATGTAAATTTGGGTGGTGTTCCATTTGAGTTTGAAAAGAGACATATTCTTGACCAAGTAACTTGGATGACTTTTTTTCCCTTGTCCCTTTTTGTAACTCGAATACTGATATAAATTTGAAGGCAAGTGAGGCTCTAGATATAAATGACAACTTAAAGTTTCAGTCTCGCCAAAATTAAATGTAACTTGGGTTACCTGGAAATGAAAACCCAAATGAATGGAGTGCGCCGTGATACAGAGGCTGTCTACAGCTTTTGGGACGTGATAAGGGTAAAACCCAAATCATTACTGATTCGACATCCAGTGGATTCTCTGTCATTTCAAATAATTAAAGGGATTGTTTGTTTTGCTTTTGTGCTTGTATTTGGGGGAGCAGATCTGTTGGCGTGACGCAAGAAGGTTAACCCAATACAAGTGGGACATGTACGTCTTTTGTGAGGATTTCTGTTTGAAAATATCAAGTGATTCTGCAGTTGAAAGCAAGCAAAATTGTACTATATGTTTTTTCTTCAATGAAATAAGGAGGCGAGTGTTGCCAGACTGTGCGGCCCCTTGATATGTTTCCCTTGCACCGTCAATAATAAAAATTCACTATACAGATACGACGCGTTTTTTCGATTGAAATCACTAGGCAGAAATGGACCCAAACACGGTTGAGCGAAATAGTGCCGTCTGTTGACTCTCGGTTGAGGTTTGTCTTCGGTTTTTGCACCGGAAATTCAAGATTATGGCCAGTAGATCACTTTTCGTTTCAATTTTATGGGTTTCACCCACGATTTGTTTTTACTCGCCTTTTTCCAAAGATATATCCAAAACAGTAAAACTGTTTGCCTAGCTCTCATTGTCTTTCCTAACAGGCCCACAATTTCGGGCTTTTTGTGAAAGAAACTACCAGTCCAAAATTTGGGATTTATAAAAATGTTTCTGTGATCCCTCCTGATTATGGCATGTTTTATTGTAAAAATCCCTTGGATTACAGAACATCAAGGAGTTCGCACGCAGAAATACAATCATTTCGCGGGATGCAACCTTAACGGTATCACGCAGGTCCTTTTTCCAGGGGTTGGAGTGAATCGGGAACACCAACAGTTCTGATAAATAGGAAAATAGACTGTTCACTTGTGTGGTGGATTTGATACATGGTTTAGTTATTTAGATACTTTGCCGTGTGATGCAAGCCTCTTTACTTGAAAAATGAGCACTGTTCCTGTCATTTTTATGATATATTTTTAATATGTTGACTCGAGTTGTCGTATTTTCAGTTGTGTCAAATGTTGATCCTGACTGTCCCATTCTCTAACCCAATCACCAACACTCACGATATCCTAACCTTAACACCAAGAATATCCCTCACCCTACTGTCCCTAACCATATCCACAAACCTATATATCCTTAACCCTAACCACCAACCTATATATCACTAAATCCGACCACAACCCCAATCCTAACCCTTACCCCCCAGATACCCTAACCCTAACCCTTACTCTAACCCTAACCACAACCCTAGCCCTAACCACAAACCTGTATATCACTGACCCTAACCACAATCCCAATCCTAACTCTTACACTACCGGTAATACTACCTGTAAACTGAAATATATCCCTAACTCCAACCCTATTATCCAACCCCTAAGCATAACCCTAACAACAAACCTATATATCACAAAATCTAACCCTAACCACAATCCGGATCTCAACCCTTACAGAACTCCTAACCCTTACCCTTACTCTAATCCTAACCCTAGCCCTAACCACAAACCTGACCCTAACACTTACCCTAACCCTAACCACAAACCTATATATCACTACATCTAACCCTTACCACAACCCCAATCCTTACCCTTACCCTACCCCTAACCCTTACTCTAACCCTAACCCTAGCCCTAACCACAAACCTATATATATCAAACCCTAGCCACAACCCCAACCCTAACCCTTACATTATCCCTAACCCCAACCCTAACCCTATCTGTAACTCTATCCCTAACCCCAACCCTATTATACTACCCCTAACCTTAACCCTTAACCCTAACCCTAACAGACCCCGACGAAAAACGCTCTTGCGAGCTGGGGTGCCTCACCGACGCGTTCAAGGGTGGGGCCGAGTCGGTTTTTGCGCCCGAGCCAGAGCGTAAATGGAGATGCGACCTTTCGCGGAACACGAAGTCCGAGGAGGAAATCTTCAGCCGGCGCCCACGTAACGCTACCCGTCCGGCACCCACAGCGGGAGCGACGCCTCCCGCTGCCAGATGCCGCCCTCGTGCTGCAAGCCATGGTTCATCCGTGCCAAACAGCTGATCGCACAATTGCATTGGGACCGACTTGGCAACTCCCTGAGAGCCTTCCTGCGGGGTACACTATTAACCGTGGATTTCAAATCAGTTTGGGGCGGCCGCGTCAGGTATGCAGCCCAGCAGCCAATCTTCTGACACCGGGGAAGCTTTCGTTCACTCCCCGGTCTTTCCCGGTCTCCTCCTCCAAGTGCAGTCCGCCCGAGGGCCACCGGGCGGCGCCAGCCGGCCCTCCGCGCTCGACCTCCTCTCCCCGCTGCTGGACCCCACCACCCCCGCCTCCCCGCGTGGCGGCGCCCCTCTCCCAGAAGCAGCTCCCGCGGCGGTGACGCTGCCTCCTCTGCGGTACGTTGTCCGACCCGGCCCGCCGGGATCAGCCCGTCTGCGGCGCGGGCAAATCCCTCGGATCGAAAGGTTTAGTTTCAGCAGATCGCAGCGAAGCGGCTTCTCTACTGTGCACGACACCCCGATCCATACCCAAGTCGTCTGCAAGTGATCTGGCGGACCTCTCGAGAAGGCGGTTCCGCTGGAGCTCCCAGCCCCCGGGCAGGGACTTCGGCGGAGTCGGCGGCGTTGGCCCGGCCCTCCAATGCAAGAGCGGGTGGGCGCTGATGCGGGCCGCTCTCGGGCGGGACGCCGGCGGCGTCGCCGCGCACCGGCAGAGATTTCGACTTAGAGGCATTCGGCCGTAATCTGTCGGGTTGTAGACTTGCACCACCGGGGTCCGAGTCTGCGGTTCCTCTCGTATGTGGCTGTACTGATTTCTTGCAGCTAGAGCTGAGCTTGAGACCACCTTCCCACTTCAGGTAGTGGGGTTAAGGTCCAAAATGCTCCCATTGAAATACGCACGTTTCGGGCCCAACCTGTCACGGGGCAAAGCCCTCTCAGAGGCCTTGGGTGGGCCAGCGAGCCGATGGACGGTAGGCCGGAGACGCCCGGCCCGCTTTCCGCGGGCAACCCCGGACATCCAAACCTCTCGGACCAGGTTTTCCGAAGAAGGCGATTCAGCGGGCTGCACCACCCGCCCGCCGGCCTGGAGTCGTTTTCGCCCGGGGAAGCGTGTCGGAAATGCACGGCTTTAGGGGCACGGCGTGCGGCTGCGGCGGTTTTTTCCCCAGGACTGCAATTTGCCGCGCCACACCACCAGTCCCCACTCGTCCGGAGCCGGGCTTGTCCAGACCCGAGGGGGAATCGCTCCAGAGCCTTGGGCTCCACCGTGTGGAAATTGCAATATCGTATGGACAATATATGGCTGTACTGATTTCTGGCAGCTGGAGCTGAGCTTGAGACCATCTTCCCTCCTATAAATAGGCAAACCAGGGACTGGGGGTTAAGTTCCAAAATGCTCTCATTGAAATAGGCATGTTTTGGGCCCAACAGACCCTGACGAGAGACGCTCTCGAGAGCCGGAGATCCGGCCTTTCGCGGAACACGAAGTGCGAGGAAGAAATCTTCAGCGGGCGCCCACGCACCGCCGCCCGTCTGGCACCCACGGCGGGACCGGTGCCGCCCGCTACGAGACTCTGTCCCTCCCCTCCCCAGGTCCCTCCCCGCCCGACGGCCCGTCGCACGACGGCATTGGAACCGACCTGTCTACTCCCCTAGAGCCCTCCTGCTGGGTATACTGCCAACCCTGGATTTCAAGTCAGTTTGGGGCGGCCCCCTCAGACTCGCGGCCCAGCAGCTCATCCCGGGCCGCCGGGCGGGCGCCAGTTCACTCCGCCGTCAGTCCTGGCGGGCCCTCCTCCGGCTGTGCCAGATCCTCCTCCGCCGCCAGTCCTCCCCGGTCTCCTCCTCCTCAGGGTTCGGCCCGCCCGAAGGCCGCTGGCCGGCCCTCCTTGCTATGAACGCTTGGCTGCCACAAGCCAGTTATCCCTGTGGTAACTTTTCTGACACCTCTTGCTTCAAACTCCAAAGCTCAAAAGGATTGGTTGGCCACGCTTTGACGGTCCGTATTCATACTGAAAATCAAAATCAAACGAGCTTTTGCCCTTTTGCTCCGCAAGGGGTTTTCTGTTCTCGATGAGCTCGCCTTAGGCCCCCTGCGTTACCCTTTGACAGATGTACCTCCCCAGTCAAACTCCCCGCCTGACCCTGTCGCCAGAGCGGGTGGCGGCCGTCGGCGCCGTGAGGCGGCCGGCCGCGTAGCGCCAGAAGACTGGGCCCGCGTGGGGCCCGCTCCCCGCATCACCGGCTAAGTAAAGAAATGACGAGAGTAGTGGTATTTCACCGTCGGGCCGGGGCCCTCCCACCTATCCTACACCCCTGTGCCCCTTCACAAGGTCAGACTAGAGTCAAGTTCAACAGGGTCTTCTTTCCCCGATGATTCTGCCAAACCCGTTCCCTTGGCTGTGGTTTCGCTAGAGAGTAGATAGGGACAGTGGGAATCTCGTTAACCCTTTCATGCGCGTCACTAATTAGATGTCGAGGCATTTGGCTACCTTAAGAGAGTCATAGTTACTTACGCCGTTTACCCGCGCTTCGCTGAATCTCTTCACTTTGACATTCAGAGCACTGAGCAGAAATCACATCGCCTCAGCGCCCCGGCTGCGGACGTTGCGATGCTCTATTTTAATTAGACAGTCGGATTCCTTGGTCCGTACCAGTTCTGAGCCGGCTGTTGGGCACCGGCCGAAGCGACCGCAACGAGGCGGCCGCGCAGCAAGGAATGTCGACGAGGCGGGTCCCACGCCGGTCCGGGCTCGGGAGCCAGCGCGCCGGCCTGACGGGGTCCCCCGCCAGGCGCCTGGGTCCGCAGGTGCCGCGTGCCGTGACCCGCCCGCCGCTCTCGACCGGCGGCCGCGCCCCTTTGACGGGGCGGGCGGCGGAGGGGACGGAGGGTGGCTTGCGTGCGTACGGCCCTGCGGTCCGGCGGGGGGAGGAAGTGACGCCGCTCGGACATGGCGCGGACATGGGGCGCCGCGACCCGCTTCCAGCCCCGGCCCAACCGACCCAGCCCTCAGAGCCAATCCTTCTCACGAAGTTATGGATCCGGGTTGCCGAATTCCCTTACTTACATTGTTCTATCGACCAGAGGCTGTTCACCTTGGAGACCGGCTGCAGTTTTGGGTACGACCCGAGGCGACGGTCCACGCACTCCCCCGCATTTTCAAGGGCCGGCTGGAGCTCGCAGGACGCCGCTGGAGACGCGGCACTCTACGGGGCCGCAGCCCCTAGCTCCGGACAAGCCGATTTCAGGGATCCCGCCCCTTACCAAGAAAAGAAAACTCTTCCCGGGGCCAAGGCCGGCGTCTGCGGGCTCGCTTGCTTCGCAGCTCGGACCGCCGTGGAGGACGGAGGGCTCCCCCTGCGGGTTCAGAAATGTTGACCTGATTCCCTTTCGCACGGGGGGCGAGGCCCCGGCCCCGCAAGGAGGGGGGCGCCCGTCTCCGCTCGGGGAGGATTTTCCCTGAGGCTTAAGATCGACTGACCCATATACAAGTGCTGTTCACATGGAACCCTTCTCCGCCACTCGGCCCTCGAGGATATCACTCGAATATTTGCTACTACAATCAAGATCTGCTCCCGCAGCGGCTCCACGCGGCCCCGCGGCCTCGCAGCCGGTGCTTCGACGCGCACCGCGGCGGCCGTCCTACTCGCCGGGGCGTACCACCAGGGCGGCGGTCCCACTCGCTCTCTGCCCCGACGTCTGTGTGTGGGCGGCACGCTCAGCGCCATCCAGTTTCAGGGTTAGTTGATTCGGCAAGTGAGTTGTTTCACACTCCTTGGCGTATTCCGACTTCCATGGCCACCTCCCGCTGTCTGTTTCAACCAACGCCTTTTCTGGGCTCTGATGAGCGTCGGCCGCAATGCAGCGCCCTAACCCGGCGTTCGGTTCATCCTGCAGCGCCAGTCCTGCTTACTAAGAATGGCCCACTGGGCGCCCGTGCATTGAGGGCCCGGCCCCGAGCCGGCGGGTCGGGCCCCGCATCAATTTTGAGTTTGAGAATAGGTTGAGGTGATTTCGGCCCAAAGGTCTCTAATCATTCGCTTACCGGATGCAACTGCTCTCTCTCTTTCCCAGGCGCCAGCTATCCTGAGGAAACGTCGGAGGGAACAAGCAACTAGACGGTTCGATTAGTCTTTTGCCGCTATACCCAAGTCGGACGATCGATTTGCAGGTCAGAATCGCTGAGGACCTCCACCAGAGTTTCCTCTGGCTTGGTCCTGCTCGGGCATAGTTCACCATCTTTCGGGCCCTAGCCTGCCCGCTTTTCCTCAGCCGCACCCGGGGGGTGCTGGCAGCAGGGCGGCGGTGCACCAGGGGCGCCCCCGGGCCCCGCCACCCGGCTAGGGGGATGCGGGGCCGCGGCGGACACCGTGCCGGCTGTGCTGAATCTCCCCGGCCCGATTCGCGCAGCCCTCCCGCTTGCTTCTCGACGGCTTCACGTACTCTTGAACTCTCTCTTCAGAGTGCTTTTCAACTTTCCCTCACGGTACTTAGCCTTGGATGGAGTTTACCACCCGCCTTTGTGCTGAGCTACAAAACAACCCGACTCCTGGAAGCCCTGGTCACCGGCCGGACGGCGCCCGCAGGGGTCTGACACCCGCCACGGGAGGGAAGGGGGCCTCGATGAGAGGGACCTCGGCACCGCCGCGACAGCCGGACCGGACTTCCCTACGCCACAGTTCCCGTGGGCCCGCTAAGGGCCCGGGGATTTCGCGCTGGGCTCTTCCCGCTTCGCTAGCCGCTACTGGGGGAGTCCTGGTTAGTTTCTTTTCCTCCGCTTAGTGATATGCTTAAATTGAGTGGGTCCTCTCCTCCGACCTGAGGTCGATGGGTTTGCAATAGGCCTCGTCTCTATCTCTCTCTCTCGCCTATCGGGGGCCTGCCCGGCGCCTCGGCGGCTACCAGGAAAGGGGGCCCCTCCGCAGCCCGTTCGTGCAGGCTCTCTTCTCTCTCTCTCTCTCGGCGCTGGGCCCCCACTCCCTCTCTGGCGGTCCATTCGGAGATCTGAAACGGGGCTGGCAGCACTAGGTTCCCGCTGACGGGGTAGGGCGTCCCCTTTTTCTCTTTTGGCCTGCCCTGCCTGCCTGCATGCATGCCTGGCCTCCTCCCAGCGCACTCCGTCGAAGCTGCCCGTGTCTTTCTTGTTCGGCTCGGGAGTCCTGCGCCCAATTGGCGCACGTTTTGGCCCAAACAAACCCCGACGAGAGACGCTCTTGCGAGCTAAGGTGCCTCACCGACGTGTTCACGGGTGGGGCCGAGTCGGGTTTTGCGCCCAAGTAAAAGCGAGACCGGAGATGCGCCCTTTGGCGGACAACGGAGTCTGAGGAAGAAATCTTCAGCGCGCGCCCACGTAAAGCTCCCCGTCCAGCACCCGCGGCGGGACCGACGCCGCCTGCTGCGAGATGCCGCCCTCAACAACAGAAACACAACAGAAACAAAGCGAATTTTTTTTTTTTTTAATTTAAAATTAATCTTCTCTCATCGCAGAGTAGAAACTATTTTTCATACCTACACTCACCGTGGTATCACCTTGGTTTACACAGATGCCATTGCCAAAAGGGGGAGAAGTCCAAGAACCGTTCCAACATCACCGGATGTCCTTCCTCAAGATCATCCAAAGTACACTGTGTTCGAGGGGGAGCTCTTCCAACTTTTCAGGAAGTGTTTCAAGTGTGGTTCACGGAAGATCAGTCTGATGAAACGAACTGTGGGGACTTTCGTTTCTGTTTTTCAGCGATGAGGAGCCTGCGAGTCCAAGGGGAAGACCTGGAGTTCCTAGCAATGGCTTGGTGCAACACCTGCAGGAAATCTGCTACTCTCTGCAGCTTTCCTGTTTGCCGGTGCCAGCCCATCAAACGTTCTCTGCCACCAGAAGACACACCTCTTGCCATCAGTTCAAGCGGTGTGGACACAACACATCACCGAAGTAAAGCTTCGTCTGAAAGCTTATAGTCAAGCGCTAGTCATCGGCGGGGATGGACGTGCAGATAGTCCAGGCCACTCCGCTAAATATGGGAGCTACTCTGCAACAGAACTCAACGCCAACAAGATTGTTGATATTCAGCTTGTACAAGTGAGTCTTTGTTTCTAAAGAAAGGTAGAGTTGATGTACATGCGATGGTTTTCGATAAATGGTTCTCGACAATTTGTAAGGGCAAAAGGATGCAATCATTTCATTAACTTTATTCTGTATACATAGTCAATTTGAAAGTTGATTATTTCAATTTGCTGCTGCATGTGCGCCTTGGTTGACCGTTTGTTACTAACATTTAGTACATGTATTTGTTGTGTATTCATTTGTTAGTGCAAAGAAGTCAAGAGTAGCTACCACATGGAGCTGGAGGGCTTCAAAAGGACAATGGCAACCCTACGTGAAGCTGACCTCACTGTCTGCAAGCTCGTCACTGACCGTCATCGGTCTTCGGCCAAATATGTGCGGGAACATGAGCCAACAATTCTGCACATGTATGACGTCTGGCATATAGCAAAAGGTACCGGTAGTTGAAGATAAACATTGAAAGTTATATCCCAAAATCGATATTTGTTTTTATGACCCTAAAAACCATTTGTCGAGACTACAGAATTTCAACTGATTTCTTGCGAAACACATAGGAAAATATTTATGGAAAGAAATTATTTGAAAGGCCCAAAGTATCTTTGCATTATCTCAGATATAATTTTCTAATGGAACAGTTACTTTCCTTTTTCCAAAAAGGTGATTTCACTTGGCCCAAGAAAATGTAAGCCGTAACACGCTGAAGTTTAATTTGTATCATTTATTTTTTATTTTTCATTAAGGGATCAAGAAGAAGGTCGATAAGTTATCGAAGGGAAAGTGTTTGAGGGTGTGGCCGAATGGAAGAGGTCCATAAACAATCATGTCTATCGGTGTGTCTCTTCCACCACTGATGCAGAGGACGATCTCTGGGAGGCCAAGTGGGCCTCTTTATGTAACCACATCATTGGAGTACACCGACGGCATTCTGCTCTATATACTAAGTGTGACCAAGGCTGACTTGGGAGGCGAAAGAAGAAATGGTTGAAGCCAGGTATTAAAAAAGAATTTACTTTCAGGCTTTCCCTTATGGTTTTTTAATATAGGAGTCATGAAGATTAATTGAAACAAAATGATATTAACAAATCAGGTTCGTTGCTTTATAGGGACAGAGGAAACTACCCAGGTGTACCAAATCCTGGAGAGTAACTCACTGCTGAAAGACATTCGGAAAATGGCTTCCACAGCGCAGACGTCCTCCCTGGAGAGCTTCCACAGCCTCATAAACCAATTTGCTCCCGAGATGAAGGCCTACTCATATGATGGTATAACTTGCAGGTGAGTAGAATTAAGATGTTACTTCAGTTTTGAAATTGACTCTTATGTTATTTACTTAGTCTAAATGTTTTTGAGCATTCTGCTTCTCCTGGAAATTTATCCAACTGGACCAATCTTTTGCCATCCCTTTAATTACTTTCAATATGGCCATTCCAGATTTACTTCTATAATTTTTTCCTTTTCTTGAAAATTATACACTTGTTGTATTTGTTAGGCTTCACATTGCTGGCCATCACTACAACGAGAATAGTGACAGAAGCCATGCTACCACATCCAAGGGCACTCACGTGTTTCACCTCAGCAAGCCAAAGTTTAAGCCGGGGGAAGCTACGGTGAAACAAATCAAAGAAGCAGCTTCCTTTGGTAGGGGTCTTGCTTTTTTAATTTGTCAAGTATATTTCACAAAACCCATGGTTTGTAGATTGTAAAATTTTCCCTCAAATCTCCTTTTTCCGGAAGTACATGTATGCTTTCAACATGACATATTCCTTGCTTTTGAAAAAGAATTTAGATAAGTAAGACTGGATATTTAAAAATTTATCTTTCAACAGATTTCAGGAAATACAGCTTTTTATTTTCCCCCCGTAAAGTGTGCCTACGTAAGGGCTTAAAAAGCCCATGTAAATACATATACATGTAAGCAAACAAAGGACCCTTTTTTAAAATTCCAAAGAAGAGCTGTTGTAATTAACAATTTCCATATTCAAAATCACTGTATTGTTTGTTCTCCTCAGGGTATGTCAGGACTCTGTTTACAGAGGCTATCCGACGATGCTGTTTTGTTGTACCCAACACTGCTGCTCAGTCTAACCCCCCCCCACTATGGCAGAAAAATACTCGTTTCCAGACAAAGATGTTCTGATCGCAAGGTACAGGAGCAGATTCAATAAACCTTGAGATTAAAACCCTGCCTGGTGTAGAACTAAAAGGAGTGATCAGAGGTAGGATCTTAAATGTAGATTCCTTCAAGTTTTGAAAAATGGCATGTAAATTTGGGTGGTGTTCCATTTGAGTTTGAAAAGAGACATATTCTTGACCAAGTAACTTGGTAACAAGGTAACAAGGCCAGTGAGGCTCTAGATATAAATGACAACTTAAAGTTTCAGTCTCGCCAAAATTAAATGTAACGTGGGTTACATGGAGATAAAAACAAAACTGAATGGAGTGCCCCGTGATACAGAGGCTGTATACAGCTTTTAGGACGTGGTTAGGGTAAAACCCAAATCTTTACTGATTCGACATCCAGTGGATTCTCTGTCATTTTCTGTTCTTGAAATTCAAATAACTATAGGGATTGTTTGTTTGTTTGCTTTGCTTTTGTTTAATCAGTTTTGTGCTTGTATTTGGGGGAGCAGATCTGTTGGCGTGACGCAAGAAGATTAATCCAATACAAGTGGGACATGCATGTCTTTTGTGAGGATTTCTGTTTGAAAATATCAAGTGATTCTGCAGTTGAAAGCAAGCAAAATTGTACTATATGTTTTTTCTTCAATGAAATAAGGAGGCGAGTGTTGCCAGACTGTGCGGCCCCTTGATACGTTTCCCTTGCATCGTCAATAATAACAATTCACTATACAGATACGTCGCTTTTTTGATTGAGATCACTAGGCAGGAATGGACCCAAACACGGTTTAGCGATAGAGTGCCGTCTGTTGACTCTCGGTTGAGGTTTGTCTTCGGTTTTTGCACCGGAAATTCAAGATTATGGCCAGTAGATCACTTTTCGTTTCAATTTTATGGGTTTCACCCACGAGTTGTTTTTATTCGCCTTTTTCCAAAGATATATCCAAAACAGTAAAACTGTTTGCCCAGCTCTCATTGTCTTTCCTAACAGGCCCGCAATTTCGGGCTTTTTGTGAAAGAAACTACCAGTCCAAAATTCGGGATTTATAAAAATGTTTCTTTGATCCCTCCTGATTATGGCATGTTTTATTGTAAAAATCCCTGGGATTACAGAACATCAATGAGTTTGCACGCAGAAATACAATCATTTCGAGGGATGCAACCTTAATGGTATCACGCAGGCCCTTTTTCCAGGGGTTGGAGTGAATCGGGAACACCAACAGTTCTGATAAAAAGGAAAATAGACTGTTCGCTTGTGTGGTGGATTTGATACATGGTTTAGTTATTTAGATACTTTGCCGTGTGATGCAAGCCTCTTTACTTGAAAAGTGAGCACTGTTCCTGTCATTTTTATGATATGTTTTTAATATGTTGACTCGAGTTGTCGTATTTTCAGTTGTGTCAAATGTTGATCCTGACTGTCCCATTCTCTAACCCAATCACCAACACTCACGATATCTTAACCTTAACACCAAGAATATTCCTCACCCTACTGTCCCTAACCATAACCACAAAGCTATATATCCCTATCCAAATCACAAACGTATACATCACTAAATCCGACCACAACCCCCAATACCTAACCCTTACCCTACAGCTACCCTAACCCTAACTCTTACTCTAACCCTAACCACAACCCTAGCCCTAACCACAAACCTATATATCACTAACCCTAACCACAATCCCAATCCTAACCCTTACCCTACTCCTAACCCTAACACTTACTCTAACCCTAACCCCAACCATAGCCCTAACCACAAAGCTTTATATCACTAACCCTAACCACAACCACAATCCTCACACTTACCCTACCCCTACCCCTAACCCCAACCACAAACCTATATATCACTAAATCTAACCTTAACCACAACCCCAATCATAACCCTTACCCTATCCCTTACCCCAACCCTAACCCTATCTGTTACCCTATCCCTACCCCCAACCCTATTATACTACCCCTAACCCTAACCACAAACCTATATATCCCTAAACCTTACCCTAACCACAACCCCAACCCTAACCCTTACCCTACCCCTATCTGTACCTTAACCCTATCTCTAACCCCAACCCTTTTATCCTAGCCCTAGCCCCAACCCTAACTGGGAAAGCATGTGTGTTGCGCTTGAATATGGGAATGGTCGTTACCGTGAAAACAAAACATCAATCATCAATTAGAGCACCCTTTGAAAATAGTGAAACAAAAGTTGAAAGCAAGGTTACTTGAGACAAAAATGTGCATTTTGAGGTTTTACATGAAAATAATTTAATTGTAGCTGTCATTTTAATGAGAAGTTTGAAATTCAGATGGTCCAAATCTAATACTTCTTAGACAAATTATCTTGCATCTTTATCCAAGTTACATTTTATTTATAAATCACAAGATCACGTCATCATTTATGCCATTCACATACGTCAGTCTGTGTACAAGCCAGTGTTAAGTCAAGGTTTTGATTCTCCAGGCCTGTGGTTGAATAAAAAGGTACATTTTAGACAAATTGTATACGAGTTAAAGAAATAGGAAGAATATGCGCCAACTTTGTGTTGTGTGTGTACAATCACAACTCTTTTGCAGGATTTCATAGTAACTCCAAAGACGGTGTTTCATCATGTCATCTTCATGCACAGCACCTAGGGAAATACGGAATGGTCAATACTTGCATTTAATATTTTTTTAGGTTTTGAGAAATGGCAGGTAAATTTTGGTAGTGTGCTATTTGAGTTCGAAAAGGGACATACTCTTGACCAAGTAACATGGGTGACTTTTTTTCCCTTGTCCCTTTTTGTAACTCGAATACGGATGTAAAATTTAGGGCCAGTGAGGCTCTAGATATAAATGACAACATGAAGTTTCAGTCTTGCCAAAATTAAATGTAACGTGGGTTACGTGGAGATAAAAACAAAACTGAATGGAGTGCGCCGTGATACAGAGGCTGTATACAGTTTTTAGGACGAGATTAGGGTAAAACCCAAATCTTTACTGATTCGACATCCAGTGGATTCTCTGTCATTTTCTGTTCTTGAAATTCAAATAACTATAGGGATTGTTTGTTTGTTTGTTTTGCTTTTGTTTAATCAGTTTTGTGCTTGTATTTGGGGGAGCAGATCTGTTGGCGTGACGCAAGAAGGTTAATCCAATACAAGTGGGACATGCATGTCTTTTGTGAGGATTTCTGTTTGAAAATATCAAGTGATTCTGCAGTTGAAAGCAAGCAAAATTGTACTAAATGTTTTTTCCGTCAATGAAATAAGGTGCCAGACTGTGCGGCCTCTTGATCTGTTTCTCTTGCACCGTCAATAATAAAAATTCACAGAGATACGTCGCTTTTTTTGATTGAGATCACTAGGCAGAAATGGACCCCAACGCAGTTGAAATCGGTTTTATTGTCGAACATTTGAGGAATGTAGATTATGAATAAAAAAGTGTATCTGTGTATTTAACCCAGAAAAATTGCCTTGAGAGTTTTGGGCTAACGAAATAAAAAAAAAAAAGTGAGGGAAAAATATAAAAGTTATGTGGTGTTGACCAAGCATTCACGCGCACGGACTCCTGAAATTCGCAAGGAATCGCAGTTACCGGCTTCCATATAGGACTCTTCTGGGATCTCGGGGTTCCCGGCCCACCACACGTCCTCCCTGCCCATCCATTTAACTCTAAAAAGAGTTTGAGCGACCATGCAAGGGAGGAAACGAGACAAGCCCCTAAGCCCTGGCCGCCGAGTCGGCCATACGTCTCGAACCTGTACTAAGGTGCTCACCTGGACTTCGCGGACAGTCCCAGCAGAAGAGCTTATCCCGTGGGCTAAGGTACTGTTGGTATTTGGCGGGGTGAAATAGAGTATCTTATAGCTACTGACTGACAGCAAGCTTTGGGAAAATAAAAGTCACCGGTGGGATTCGAACCCACGATCTGACGATCTGATAACCACGAGCTTAACCATTTGGCAATTTCAGAGAATTGCTTCGGGTGGTTCATATTTACGTAGATAACAAAACCATTATTAACCAACTGATACTGTACAGAATTTTGCTCTACAAAGACTGAGCTATCAAAACGCCACAATAGTGCATCATGTAGCAAAAATGCACAATTGGCCTGCACACAAATCTTACTAGCATCTCTTCCTTGACAAATTTGAATTAATGCGCGCGCATCAATATGGTAAAGTCCCCGGACTGCGAGTCTGTCCGGACACGTCTCAACTCTTAAAGGTTGCATTACACCAAAATACGCGCCCATAGGGGTGCTCTGCCCAATTCAGGGAGAATTCTTCGCCAAACTGAGGCGCTGAAAAAGTACCCCTAGAGTTTATTTGAAAAAGAGGAGATTGAGTGGCCCAAGAAATTGTGGGAGAATGGCCCAGAATGAATTCTCCACATTCAAGCTCTCTCATCCCAGGGCCAAGCACAGCAAAATGTTACTGACAAATTGTTCAAGAGACCGAAAAGGGGGAGGGATGTCATTTGAAAAATGGCTTCGGATGACAGACTTGGTAGCGTTCACTTTTTTAAGTGGGGGTGAGTTTGTTTTTGGTGAATAATTAGAAATATCATTGGTTAAGTAACCTACTTAAAATTCACTCTTCTTTTTGTTTTGTTTGTTTGTTTGTTTTTTTTAAGTTGCCGCTGGGGGGGGGTAGGACTTTGGGTGCCTGCACCGGGGCTGCAAACGTGGTCGATTTTACCTTGTCTTCAAATGAGCTTCCTTTATTTCAGTGCACGCATAGAAAGCCGTAAAAATCAGAGCGAAATAGCGCCGCCTGTTGACTCTCAGAGGAGGTTTGTCTCCGGTTTTTTCGCCGAAAATTCAAGATTTTGGCCAGTAGATCACTTTTTGTTTCAATTTATGGGTTTTAGTCACGATTTGTTTTTATTTGCCTTTTCCCAAAGATATATCGAAAATAGTAAAACTGTTCGCCCAGCTCTCATTGTCTTTCCAAATAGGCCCGCAATTTGGGGTTTTTGTAAAAGAAATAACCCGAACTGGAAACTACCAGTCCAAAATCTGGATTTATAAAAAGTTTCTGTGATCCCTCCTGATTGTGGCATGTTTTATTGTATACAGTCTAAACAGATTTTATTAACTAGTATAAAGTTAGCAGAAAACATATCAAATTAATTAAATTAAATCTAACACTAGAGTCAACCTGTCATTAAATTGCTCTCTTGGTTGTGAAAACTGGGTTTCCACACAAAACTTCATTTCCTGGAAAACTACACGTCATGACTTTTCCAGGATTTTTTGGGAATAAGAAGTTAAAAAATACATGACCAAGACGTTTGTAGGAAACCCAAAAACATTCATATGAGTAATCTTTAAATGGAAATGAATGTTTTCAAGGTTTACTGCAGTTCCATCTTGCAGGACAAAGATCCTTTTGAAGGGATCCACTGTTTAGAATAGTGCCTTTGTGTCCATCACTTGTTTCAACTTGATCGCCTTGCTGACACTCTCTCAAAAACTATACTGCTTCCTCTAACACTTTTTGACAGTGATTTTTTTGTGGCTTGCCTACGGTTTTCTGTAACAAAGACATACGATATTTGTTGACTGTAATGCTCACCCGTGTTAAACTGTATAATATTCAAAGGTAGAAATCTGTGATTTATGAAAACGGGACGACTTTTCAAATATCTTTCTAGGGTTTTATGGCAAACTGAATATTTTGAAAACTGCACCAAGACTGTAAAATGATGGATGATGAAGATGAGGAAATCACCTAAACCTTGCCCTTACATGGCAGCCAATTTACTTTGGAGACTCCATCCTGAAAGGAAAAAAAAGGCCCCAGAATATTTCATTTTAACTGATGACACAAATATCTCATTGATATTCTGTTTGCAAATGATTGTTACTTTGTTACAAATTGCTTTTTTATACGTGCACCAAACATTTCATATAGATTATAAATGTACGTGACAATGAACTCTAAATTCTTATTTTTTTAATTTTCATATCACTACGCAGCATCAAGCTAGTGATCAATCCAGCAATGGATGACACACAACCAGCGAAGGATGACACATATCTGTCATTCCTTTTGTACCAAGGACTTGTACCTTCAGCAGAGGTCAAAATCGTCCACTGGGGAATTTCAGAATGGATGTTTTCTTTCCGAGTCAGAGAGGTCGAACTTGGATTCGTTTTAAATGGGAGAAATTCGTAATGTTTCGGGCCCAACAGAACCCGACGAGAGACGCTCTTGCGAGCTAGGGTGCCTCACCGACGCGTTCACGGGTGGGGCCGAGTCGGTTTTTGCGACCGAGTCCAAGCGTAACTGGAGATGCGACCTTTCGCGGTCAACGAAGTCCGAGGAAGAAATCTTCAGCGGGCGCCCAAGTAACGCTACCCTTCTGGCACCCACCGCGGGACCGACGCCGCCCGCTGCCAGATGCCGCCCTCGGGCTGGAAGCCATGGTTCATCCGTGCCGAGCAGCTGATCGCACGATTTGCATTGGGACCGACTTGGCAACTGCCCCAGAGCCCTCCTGCGGGGTACACTATTAACCGTGGATTTCAAGTCAGTTTGGGACGGCCGCATCAGACATGCAGCCCAGCAGCCAATCCGCGGCCACTGGAGAAGCGCTCGTTCACTCCGCCGTCAGTTCCGGCAGGCCCTCCTCCAGCTGCGCCCGCTCTACTGCCCAGTCCAGGACACCTCTGGCCCACCAGCGACGGGGCCCCGCCGCTCGTCTTGGCCTGGGGGGGGGCCCTCCCGCCGCACCCGCCGCTTGTCTTCCCTGTCTCCTCCTCCAAGTCCGGTCCGCCCGAAGGCCACTGGGTGCCGGCTGGCCCTGCGCGCTGGACCTCCTCCCCCGCTGCTGGACCCCACCACCCCGCCTCCCTGCAACTCTATCCCTATGAGCTTGAGACCACCCTCCTCTTGTAAATAGACAAACCAGGGAGTGGGGGTTAAGGTCCAAAATGCTCTCATTGAAATACGCACGTTTTGGGCCCAACCGGTCCCGGGGCATAGCCCTCTCAGAGGCCTTGGGTGGGCCAGCGAGCCGATGGACGGCAGGCTGGAGACGCCCGGCCCGCCCTGCTTCAGGGAACCCCGGACATCCGAACCTCTCGGGCCGGGTTTTCTGAAGAAGGCAATTCACCGCACCGCAGCAACCGCACCATCGCCCTAGAGTCGGGTTTGCCCAGGGAACCGCCCCGGAGCTTGGCGCTCGATCGTGTCGGAAATGCATGGCTATAAGCGGACAATATAGCCCTCTTAGAGTCCTGGGCGGAGCATCCCGGCCCGCTCGGCCGCAGGGAACCCCGGACATCCAAACCTCTCCGACTCTGTTTTCCGTGGACGGGGATTCAACGCCACGCACCGCAGGTCCAACAGGCCAACGAGCCTGCCGCCCGGTAGGCAGGTGTCTCCTTCGCCGCACTGTCGGGGCCGTGGGGCCTCGCGACATGCCTCACGCCGCCGGTGGCAGGCTGGGGACCCGCCAGGAAATCGGATTCGGGCGGGTCAAATTTTGGCCATGCTGACGGAGAAACCTTCCCCTATAAATAGGCGAACCAGGAAGTGGGGGTTAAGGTCCAAAATGCTTTCATTGAAATACGCACGTCATTTCGAATTTCGCCCATTTAAAATCTTTCAAATCTCCACATCCTTTAAGAAGAAAAAAAAATAATGGTAGCATGTCTCCCTGGGGATAAAGGTATCTATCCAATCACTCAACATCTAACCGATCCAGACTTGCCTCGTACCGGTGGTCAGTCTATTAACTTGGCATTGCCCCACCAATGACTATGCCATAGAACCACAGGTCGACCATGGGCCAACCATGGGCCAGATAAGTTCAAGCTTCAGTGAATGGCTCCTCTGGGAGTATTTTATACAAACTGGTCACAGAAAATTATACTAAGGGGGAAAAGTGGCCTACATTTACATGTACACAGTAAAAGAGTTTACCAGTACATGTGTACACAGCCCTAGTGTAAATGCATGTACATTGTACATGTAAAATGCAAACACACTTTGTACAAGTACTGCGTGTGTTCTGGGATCCCATCTCGAGTAGGGATGCTACATACATTGGCCCCTGTACTTTTTGCTGGGTTCTGAAAAATATAGGTCTATTAATTATGTACAAGTTGATAGGTTTTTACAAGGTTTGAACGTGCTCCTTGTATTTACACTTTCAATTATCTATTTAATTCAAGGTGTTTGTGGGGATGGGGTGGGATTGTGTTCATTTGCCCTTGCATGTTTTAAATGGTCTCAACAATTCTTTCATGTTTGTATAGATTTTTAATGCTGCATTCTTCGAATAACACACCAATGTTGATTCGACTCCATAAAACTACAAAATAAACGAGGATTTTGCTCAAATTCAACTGAATTGTTCTATCTTGAAAGAATAAAAGTGGGTAGTATAGCTTCAATAATATTCACAACTTAAGAGATGTGATATAAACACACTTAATTGAAGATGCAAAACCATACAGCAAATTTGAGTCCTATTTGACAGTTTTACCAAATTGGAAATAAATTACAACTAGGGAAGTAGATAATGAACTTCATTTAGTTACAGTGGCGTAACTAGGGTGCCACAGCTGAGGGGGCACCTGGGGGGTGTACGTTTTTTTTTTTTTCAGGGGGCACTGAAAATAATTGAACTAGGTAGATATATATTTTTGTCCATTTCAAAATTTCAAATGTGGGGGTTGCACCGGGGGGGCACGGGCCTCCGGGGGGGCACGTGCACCCCTGTGCCCCCCCTGTAGTTACGCCACTGTTTAAGTATGTAGAACTGACAAACGACTCCGACACTTTTACTTCAACAGTAATACCAGTTTAAGAAAACAAAGTGTGTTGTCTTTGTAAGATGTATATAAAGCGGTGAACTATTAAAAATGCCGTCACAGAAAAAGTTTCTGTAGCACATAATGAATCAAGAAACATGAGAACATAATAATAAAAAAACGTTTTACATAGCACCTTTAACTAACAGAAACTGACAAAAAAGAACGTGGATATAAAAAAAGAAGCACAATACACAAACAACACACCTGAATTATTTTAATAAAAACAAGTTATATAACCATAACCAATCTGAGTTACGTTCGGATGACAATCACTGTCACACATAATACAAGCCGAATCACTAACTAATTTGCATACTAAACTCTGTGATTCATGAGAACATCTTTCCTGAACTTGCATCACCCCACGCAATGGAGTCATACATTTTGTATTACAAATACCCTGCAATATTTCATGTAGAAAATAAATTGGATAAATCTTAATATGAATATTAGCATTAAGAGTTTAACGCAAAAAAAGGAATACTACAAGTATTCATTGATTAATGGGTTATTCTAACCTCTGCACTTTCCAAATGATAAGGGTATTTTAATCAAAATAAGGTTTGTCAAAGAATATCCATAAATAGTAGTTTGTGCTGGAAAAAGTTTAAGTCTTCAATGTACAAAATAAATTGCAGCTTCAAATGATTTATCACCGCGGGACATTGGAGGCTCTTGTCACTAAGTGGGTCAGTAGTGTTCACTTGCGGTTGCTGGCGCAGAATCCAAATAGAAACGATTCACCAAGCGGGAAATGATTGCCCTTAATCCCCTTTCAAACCATTGCCCGTTTCAACTGCAAGTGGGCAATGATTGCAAGAGAAAGTTACCCGAAAAGGAGTTGGCTATGCAGCAACCTCTTTGATGCATACCACAATTTCCCCCACCTTGGTACAAAAGCCCTGACTCCCAGCTTACGACGAATGGTTATTGTGCATCAGCTTTGTTGTGTAAATTGGGCCAGTTCGTCCACAGGCTTAGCACAGCTTAGGCGTGAGGTCAAAATACAGACGGTTTAGAAACAGTTGAACAGTTGGTGTTAATCCCCCTTCATTCCGTTCGTCTTTTGGTGTTGGACAGTTCAACGGTTTGAAAAGAACCGTCTGCCCTGGACTGTCTAGCTTCACGAGCAACCCTGACAACAATGGAGTTTGTGGCTTACACAGCCATGGTTGTGAACAAAAGATCCTATTCAGGGAGAACTTTATTGGCCCTGGTCAG
This sequence comes from Acanthaster planci, assembly GCF_054643075.1. Taxonomy (NCBI): domain Eukaryota; kingdom Metazoa; phylum Echinodermata; class Asteroidea; order Valvatida; family Acanthasteridae; genus Acanthaster; species Acanthaster planci. Next base: position 7,454,424 of record NC_141787.1, read on the forward strand.
CCTTCCTGGGCCGGCCGTGAGGATTAGTGGTTAACACCTTGTGATAGGAAGACACAAAATCAACTGCATTCCAGGCTACAGACAATATTCAGAGGAGAAGCAATTAATCTCTTAACAAAAGACTAACTACATCATAGTCAACAGGCCTATGTGCATCACTGAGTCTCGTGTCACTGAATTAAGATCTGTAGTTTTCTATCCCAAAATCTAGCACTGTCAGGCAGTGATTTCCACATCACAGATTTGTCAATTATTGGATTAGACAATAAACTAAATGGAGAAAATTATAGATGCAACAATTACAGGATTTCAAATTCAATCTAAAAAGTGAAATAAGAAAGGTCCACTAATGTTGGTAAGGGTAGCGTGGCAAACTGAAGGAAAAAATCCTTATCCATGTAAACGGTAGTATAAACCCATCCCCAACCCCCCAAATTGTTGACATATCAATGGGCTGGGGTCCCAGCTGTTGATAAACAGCTCTAATGACTCAACCACCGGCCACAATGGAGTGTAATCCTTAAAGCTCTCTATTGTTAGAAAACATCACCCAGGAGTGGTGTTCATCAAACCACAAGCATTAAGCTAGTGATGCCCTGTCGTTGCCCGCTTTACTCTGAAGCGGTTAAGGAGATTATCTTTTATGTATCGTTTCCCACTTCACGAACTGTTTCTATTTTGACTTGGTGCCTTACTGGCGTGACGTTAAAAATTTTAGTAGCACTGGAGAGAGTTCCTCCCGGTCACTGTTGCTTGGGCCGCCGTGGCGTTTGGTTTGAAAAGAGAAAATCTGTCTGTTTTGCAAAAGCTATTTTGTTAGTTATGCCCCGCGCCAATTCCAAGCGGCGGGCTCCTTCTGGGCCGACGGATGGAGCGAAGCGTTCTCGGGGGCGGCCTCGCAAGTCTTCCCGTCAAGATGCGTCGGTGGTCGCGGCCCTTGCAGGGTGTAGTGCACCGGGGCTTGCATCGCCCGGTCCGGATACCACTTATTATGCCGTTGGCTACGGTTGGAATGATTCCAGAGAGTGCAAGTGTTGAGTCTACCCATGCAACGCCAGCGCCCGCTACCATCAGTCGGCCTGGAGGGAGTTCGGCGCAAACTTTGGAGCCGGGCAAGTCCCCTGCTGCTACTCCTTTTGAATTAGCCCCGCAACCTTCCAGTTTCACGCCCGTGGTGTCGGGAACTTCAGCTCTAAACACATTGTCAATTATCTCCTCTTCCGATTCGAATATGGCCGTAACTAGCGTCTGTGACAATCTCGGGGCCGCGATTCCTCAACATCTAAAAGACAAAATTTGGAGGGGGGGTACGTAGAATTCGGAACCTTGTTGATCTCGTCGCGCGGCGCGGGCTTGGATAATTCCTTTGTCGAGACGCTTTTTACAATCGGGTCCAATGAGTCCCCACTTTGGTAGATTCGTCCCCATAAGCAGGCCCCGCGTATTACGTCTATCGAGCAGTGGACGTCAGCGCATACATTTTTTGCATCTGTGCATTTGTTGCGGAATCCTACCCATGGTCGTTCGTTACTGAAGTATGCAGACACTATTCGATCTGCAGCATTTCGACATGTGGGGTATGGTTGGTGCGAGTACGACATCCAGTTTCGATTGCACCAGGCGCGTGTGCCGTCGCGCTCTTGGGCAACTATTGATGCCGAACTTTGGCTGGTGCTGCTTGGTGTGCCCGTTTCGCACCAGCATAATTTTCGTCCGTACCAGCAACGCGAGCGTGCCCCCTCCACTGCCGTCACCCCCTGGTCAAATTTCGGGCCTGGTCAGCGCCCAGTCGCCGGGGTTGGTCAACCTACATGTAACGACTTCAACTGCGGTCAGTGCAATCGCCCCTTGTGTCGCTTCGCACATCGCTGCTCCACCTGCAGGGCATTTGGCAACCCCGCAACCTGTTGTCAGGGAAACTCACAGTCTCGCGTCACAGCTGGCATCAACCCCGGTAAAACTAAGTAGTATGCTCCGTTTTCACGGGCTTACCCTAATACTCAGGACTCCCACAAGAAGGTCTTTTGCGCGGTTTCCGGGTAGGCTATTCAGGTCCCAGGGTTAGTACCTCTGCTTGTAATTCTGCATTTGCTCGCAAACATCCCAACATTCTGCAGTCAAAAATTAATCGTGAAGTTTCTTTGGGTCGCATTGCTGGCCCGTTTTTGTCCCAGCCTCTTCCTCATTTTCGTTGTTCACCTATGGGCCTGGTGCCCAAACAGACTCCGGGTGAGTTTCGGTTAATCCATAATTTGTCGTCCCCTATCGGCAAATCGGTGAATGATTTCATTCATCCCGCAGACACCACCGTTTCATACACGAGTTTTGATGAGGCGATAAGTATGATCGCAGGTTTATCACGCAGTGCCCTGATGGCTAAGTCAGATATTAAGTCGGTCATTCGTTTACTTCCCGTCCATCCAAGCGATTTTGATTTGCTTGGTTTATCCCGCAACGGCCAATTTTATTTCGATAAATGCATGCCTATGGGCTGTGCTATATCCTGTTTTACGTTCGAGCGGTTCATTACTTTCCTTGAGTACTGTACTCGTGAGGTGGCCGAATCTCCAAATATTGTGCATTATCTAGATGATTTCCTGTTTGTTGGGGCTAGTCATGCCGAGTGCGCACGTTCCCTCCAATCTTTCAGAGTAGTTTGTCAGTGATTTGGGGTAACAATCGCCGAAGAAAAAAAAAACGAAGGTCCAGCTACGAACCTCACCTTCCTGGGTTTAGCGACGGATACGGTTGCACGACAGATTCAAATACCGACTGATAAGCAAGTTGCTTTACAAAATACGATTGCTAGTGTGCTTAATCAGAAGGAAATCACGCTGCGCAATCTTTGGTCCCTGCTAGGTCGTCTCAATTCTGTTTGTAAGGCCGTAAGACCTGGTAGGGCCGTTCTGCGTCGTTGCATGAGCTAGCTAGGGGTATCTCCAAACCTCATCACAAAATTCGCATCACTTCATGTGCACGAGCAGACTCGCTGGCGTGGCAGCAGTTTTTGTCACATTTTAGCAGAACGATAATGTTTCCGGATTCGGTATGGTACAATAGTGACCAATTGCACATGTACACTGATGCTTCTGCTGAAATTGGTTTTGGGGCTTACTTTGCTACGCACTGGTGTCAAGGGAAGTGACCCGAGCATGTAGAAAGTCAGTACCTTTCTATTGCCTGCTTGGAGTTATTCGCTATTGTGCTAGCGGTCCAGCTTTGGGCTGTCCCATTACATAATAAACGTGCGATATTTTGGTGTGACAATCAGGCTGTAGTTAGTGTCATCTACAGACAAACGTCTAAATGTCACTTAAGGATGCGTTTGGTGCGACGCCTAGTGCCATGTTTCACATATAATACCCAGTTTCGATCTCAGCATGTTCCATGCCTCGATAATGGCATTGCTGATGCTCTTTCACGTTTTTAGATGACCAGATTTCGTCATCTCGCACCCGCTGCAGACCGCGATATGACCCCCTTGCCCGACAACCTGTGGAGTGTCTTCAGTTAGAGGTCCAAGGTCTTTTGCATGACGCAGTGGCCCCCCACGAACTTGTCTTATCAGAGGGCTTGGCATCTTTTTCAATGGTTTAGTCAAACCCATGGTTTCGACGCCGCGCACTCCCCCTCCCTGCTTCAGATAGTTTGATTTATTGCATTTTTGTCGGTATCTGGGTATGCCCCCACAACGATTACCTCTTACGTCTCGGGGTTTACTCCAATTTGCAGGTAATGAGTTATCCTGATTTAACTAAGCATTTTCTGGTCAAACGTTTACTGGAGGGATGTCGTAGGAGTAGTAGTCGTTGCGACTGACGGTGCCCTATCACTTATGATATTTTATGTCGTATGGTCCCAGCCTTGCAGGCCGTTTGCTCGGGTAATTTCGAGGCTCAGCTTTTCCAAGTGCTTCCTTACTTGCATTTTTTGGGTTGCTTCGCATTGGGGAATTCTCTACCAAATCCCACCATTCTTCTAGCCCTTTGTGTCGGTCTGATGATACCGTCAAAGATTCCCCTTTAAGGGTCGAACTTATCCTACGTCACTCGAAAACAGATCAAAACGGCCATGGTTATGTAGTTTCCATCCCAGCAGCGCATTTCCGGCACAACATGATGTGCCCCGTCAGGGCGACTTTGTCCTATCTTGCCTGTTCCAAATCCCCCCATGGCCCGTTTTTGTTGCATTTCGATGGGCGTCCTGTCACGCGTTACCAGTTTGTCGCGGTACTCCGTCGTGCCCTTGAGTTTATAGGGCTTTACGACACCAGATTTACCTCTCATCCTTTTCGCATAGGGGCAGCTACGTCTGCGGCTATGGCAGGTGTGTCTGAGGATAATGTTCAAATTTTGGGGCGTTGGAAGTCTAGGGCTTACCGACGTTACATTCGGATTACCCCAGCTATTTTCCATTGAACGTTACATGTTGTATTAGCTTAAGTACTTTGCTCGTGTTTTGTTCCGATTTTTTTTTTCATTTTTCTAGCGAGCATTGGCCCCTGCCAAGCCAACTGTGTGGGTCATTGGGGACGGCTCTGTGTGCTGGTGTGCTCGGGTGGTGGGGTCATCGCCCTGGGGAGAGCGTCTTAATCGGCTGGCCTGTATCCACTGGATGGGACGGCGAAGACTCCAGATGTTCCAGTTCTCCGATTTCCTGTTGGAAGCGTGGTCGGCAGTTCCGATCTTACATGACGTCATTATCCGCCAACGACCTGGGGCTTGTACACAAACATTTACTGAGTATTCTAGCACGGCAGTACATCAATTTGACCAGAGACGTACTGCCGCATACTGCCATTTTTATTCAGAGTTACTGCCCCGCCAAACTTACCCTCACGCCCTAAAGCAGAGTTCCCTCGAGCGTACGCGACGTTCGCTGAACGCGTTCGTTCATTCATTATTTCGAAACGCTCACCCCCAGATCCAGCGGTCGTCCGCGGCGTTAATACCACCACCTGAGGTCTATTTGGCGGTGGTCATGTTGCCGACTTTATTCAGCAACAAGCCCGTTTGGCGTGAATTTCATTCAGGGATCGGAAATTGACCTCGGTTTTAAGGCACTGTATTCTTATTTACGACACTTATGGGAATGTGCCGAAAGGAAAGGCTTGATCCCTTCCTTTGTCGGGGAAGTCACTAGATTATTAAGGGCCAATTAAGAAAAGCCATTTCGTACTCACTAACTTCTGTCGTTTGATATAAATAGCTGTAAGTGGTTGTTGAAAATGCTCATTTAGTTGGCTGTTGTTCCTGGAACCCAGTGTAAGCCCAAGTCGGGCCGCACATCGTGAACATTGCTGTCCGATCCCAGTGTTTGATGGTTGGCCCAAAGTTGTTGTATGCTGGAGTAAATCCTTGTTGATTTGTTCATGAAAGTTGGGTAATTTTGCATTCTGCTAGATGTATGTTTGAATTTGCTTTGTACCGCGCAGGTACATTCCAAAATTAATTTACCCCGCCATGTGCTTTGGGCAGAAACAAATGCTGATAAGATAATTGCTTTTCATACATTTTTTGCTGATAGCTCTATGTATTTGCTGATATGAGTTGCTGTTCCGCGTCACCAGGCTCGGGTGGGAACAATCTCTGTAATTTTTGCTGACTAGCTACACTTTGCCTGAAACGCAATGTAAGATATACTTGCAGTTCCGCGTCACCAGCTTCGGGCGGGAACTATTTCCATATATTGCTGAGTAGCTATACTTTGATTGTGCGCAATGTAATTTTTGGCAGTTCCACGTCACCAGCTTCGGGCGGGAACAACCTGAACTGTGTCAAGTTCAATTAACGGCTGCTCAGGACAATCGACACAAAAGTTAGAATGCGAGTGTCCACCTGTCCCTGAGTTCAGTTCTCTTGTCCTGTGCATGCGGGGATAATCACGTGAGGCATATGCGGTTATAATCCAATTTTTGAATTAAAGATTTCTGTAAAAAGGAGCAATATTAGCGTTGTAATCCTCCACTTCAGTTTTTGTTTTTTTTCTGCTCGATACTCGGCTTCTTTTTTGCTTCCCACATTTCGAGGTATTTGTATTTTTCTACATTAGACAGCACTGAATACTCTTTGCAGAAGTAACCAAATAACTTTGCTTGTTCAGAGAATGAAATCTTGTGAGTACTAGTACTCAAACGTTTTCTTTTAGATTTGCGTAAAAATAAAACAACCTTTTTTCAACATTGAAACATTTAGCAGACTGTCTTGATTTACCTTTACCCTTCTCTGATTTTTTACTGAAGTTTATCATACGGGACTTTTTTTTACTGAAGTGTTTGTCACAATGTGTTGTTTGCTGATTAATTTTTCCCGAAAAGTTTTATAAGTTTAGTAAGTTCTATTCCCCAGAGCCTTCCTGCGGGGTACACTATTAACCGTGGATTCCAAGTCAGTTTGGTGCTGCTGCGTCAGACATGCAGCCCAGCACCCAATCCTACGCCCGCTGCACCGCCGAGTCCCGGACACCTCCGGCCCACCAGCGACGGGGCCCCGGCGCCCGTCCCGGCCCGGGGGCCCTCCCGCCGCTGGTCCTCCCCGGTCTCCTCCTCCAAGTCCGGTCCGCCCTAGGGCCACTGGGCGCCGGCTGGCCTCCTGCACTCGACCTCCTCCCCCTGCTGCTGGACCCCACTACCCCTGCCTCCATGCCACCCTATTCCTATGAGCTCGAGAACACCCTCCTCCCTATAAATAGGCAAACTTACTCACTCGCCATGCATTCACGTTAGTTTCATAATGGCATGGTGCATGTAATCGTTTTGTACACGTTTTGTTAATTTTGGTTGTTTATTCTGTTGATCTTAAAGCTAGAAACACTGTACAGAAATAGTAGCCTACTTTGATATTTGTACATTTTGATAGGCTAATGACGGGGCAGGGTTGAAATCGGTTAACACTTTCCTGTTGACATTAATCTGGTCACTCACTAATATGCAAGGTGCAGTTCTTTTTCAATCAGCATGAGCCTTACTGATCGTGACATTCATGTGTGTGCCATGAAGATGAGAAGCAACAATATCATTAGCCGTAAGGTTTCCGCACCTGATTTTGTTTCTTCTGCCTTTCAGTATATTTTTCACTATATAAGCACAACTGTGGTAGTTTATAAATGACGCTGTTGTTTTACTGAACTATTTCTCCTATTCATTTTAACAAGGATTAATTTCATTTAATTTGTTTTCTTTCATTGGAAACTGCTGTCAGGTTTTGGAGGATGTGCTTCCACGGAAACAAGCCAGAAGAGAGAGCAACCAGGTCGGAAAGGTTGGAGATAGAACCTTGTGCATAGAAAGTGTGCCAGACCCAGAGTGTACTGTAAGTGCTCGTAGCATGATTCCAGTTGTGTCGGTAAGTCCATCACAATCACTTGCTCCCTTCAACTATTGTTGAACATTCAAGAGGAACAAAATGGGTATTGTTCTTTCAATTGTTCTCTCTAGAAATTTTTTTAAAATAACTTTCATTTTGTTCTTTTACATGTACAGAATGTGGATGCTGCTTGTCAGACTGATCCAGTGAAAATTCTTTGTTGCGATATACGTAAGTATTAAAATGTATTTGAAATGTCTATTTTTGTTATCATATTAATTTATAAATGACATTTTTTCTTCTTATTCGGTTTTATTGTTCTCGTTACAGTTCATGATAAACAACAAATTTACACATTTTTTTTCTGATAGATACCGATGCCGGAATATGAGCTGTTCCCGAAGTCAGCGAAACTGGAATACAATGCAAGCTGCTTGATGATGCAGAAATTGAAGAATTAGAAGAGGAAGAGTTAGAAGAGGAACAAGAGCGTGATGATTCCTCCGACTATGAACCATCCTCATCATCATCTTCGTCATCATCTTCAGAACCTTGTCGCACCCGGTCATTCAAAACGTAAGTACGATAGATGCAGTATATGAAACCAGAAATTATTTTATAAGGTTATAACAGAAACAAAGCGAAATGTTTTTTTAAATTTAAAATTAACCTTCTCTCATCGCAGAGTAGAAACTACTTTTTATTCCTACACTCACCGTGGTATTACCTTGGTTTATCCAAATGCCATTGATCTTTTGTAAACAGAAGGGAAAGAAGTCCACAGACCGTTCCAATATCAACGGATGTTCTTCCTCAAGTTCATCCAAAGTACACTGTTCGAGCGGGAGCTCTTCCAACTTTTTAGGAAGTGTTTCAAGTGCGGTTCACGGAAGATCAGTCTGATGAAACGAACTGTGTGGACTTTCGTTTCTGTTTTTCAGCGATGAGGGGCCTGCAAGTCCAAGGGGACGACCTGGAGTTCCCAACCATGGCTGGGTGCAACACCTGCGGGAAATCTGCTACTCTCTGCAGCTTTCCTGTTTGCTGGTGCCAGCCCATCAAAGGTTCTCCGCATGTTGACCTGTATGGGGGCAGCTTGTATTTCGCTGCGCACTTTTTTCTCCCACCAGAAGAGACACCTCTTGCCATCAGTTGAAGCCGTGTGGACACAACACATCACCGAAGTAAAGCTTTGTCTGAAAGCTGATAGTCAAGCGCTTGTCATCGGCGGGGATGGACGGGAAGATAGTCCAGGCCACTCCGCTAAATATGGGAGCTACTCTGCAATAGAACTCAACGCCAACAAGATTGTTGATATTCAGCTTGTACAGGTGAGTCTTTGTTTCTAAAGAAAGGTAGAGTTGATGTACATGCGATGGTTTTCGATAAATGGTTCTCGACAATTTGTACAAGCAAAAGGATGCATTCATTTCATTAACTTTATTCTGTATATAAAGTCATTTTGAAAGTTGCTTATTTCAATTTGCTGCTGCCGCTGCGCCTTGATTGATAGCCTCAGATTGACTGTTTGTTACTAACATTTAGTACATGTATTTGTTATGTATTCATTTGTTAGTGCAAAGAAGTCAAGAGTAGCTACCACATGGAGCTGGAGGACTTCAAAAGGACAATGGCAACCCTACGTGAAGCTGACCTCACTGTGTGCAAGCTCGTCACTGACCGTCATCGGTCTTCGGCCAAATATGTGCGGGAACATGAGCCAACAAATCTACACATGTATGACGTCTGGCATATAGCAAAAAGGTACCGGTAGTTGAAGATAAAGATTTAAAATTATATCCCAAAATCAATGTTTGTTTTTATGACCCTCATAACCATTTGTCGAGACTACAGAATTTTAACTGATTTCTTGAGAAACACATAGGAAAATATTTATGGCAAGAAATCATTTGAAAGGCCCAAAGTATCTTTGCATTATCTTGGATATAATTTTCTAATGGAACAGTTACTTTCCTTTTTGCAAAAAAGGGATTTCACTTGGCCAAAAAAACGAAAGCCCTAACACGCTGAAGTTTAATTTGTATCATTTATTTTTCTATTTTTCATCAAGGGATCAAGAAGAAGGTCGATAAGTTATCAAAGAGGAAAGGGTTTGAGGGTGTGGCCGAATGGAAGAGGTCCATAAACAATCATGTCTATTGGTGTGCCTCTTCCACCACTGATGAAGAGGATGATCTTCGGGAGGCCAAGTGGGCCTCTTTATGTAACCATATCGTTGGAGTACACCAAGGGCACTGTGCTCTATATACTAAGTGTGACCAAGGCCGACTTGGGAGGCAAAAGATGAAATGGTTGAAGCCAGGTATTAAAAAAAGAATTTACTTTCAGGCTTTCCCTTATGGTTCTTCAATATAGGAGTCATGAAGATTAACTGAAACAAAATGATATTAACGAATCAGGTTCGTGGCTTTATAGGGACAGAGGAAACTACCAAGCTGTACCAAATCCTGGAGAGTACCTCACTGCCGAAAGACATTCGGAAAATGTCTTCCACAGCGCAGACATCCTCCCTGGAGAGCTTCCCCAGCCTCATAAACCAATTTTCTCCCGAGATGAAGGCCTACTCATATGATGGTATAACTTGCAGGTGAATAGAATTAAGGTGTTACTTCAGTTTTGAAATTGACTATTATGTTATTTACTTAGTCTAAATGTTTTGGAGCATTTTGCTTCTCCTGGAAATGTATCCAACTGGACCAATCTTTTGCCATCCCTTTATTTACTTTCAATATGGCCATTCCACATTTACTTCTATAAATTTTTCCTTTTGTTGAAAATCATACACTTGTTGTATTTGTTAAGCTTAACATTGCTGGCCATCACTACAACGAGAATAGTGACAGAAGCCATGGTACCACATCCAAGGGCACTCACGTGTTTCACCTCAGCAAGCCAAAGTTTAAGCCGGGGGAAGCTACGGTGAAACAAATCCAAGAAGCAGCTTCCTTTGGTAGGGGTCTTGCGTTTTTAATTTGTCAAGTTTATTCCACAAAACCCATGGTTTGTAGATTGTAAAATTTCCCCTCAAATCTCCTTTTTTCCGGAAGTACATTTATGCTCTCAACATGACATATTCCTTGCCTTTGAAAAAGAATTTAGATAAGTAAGACTGGAGATTTAAAATTGTATCTTTCAACAGATTTCAGGAAATACAACTTTTTATTTTTCCCCCGTAAAGTGTGACTAAGTAAAGGCGTAAAAAGCCCATGTTAATACATATACGTGTAGGCAAACAAAGGACACTTTTTGAAAATTCCAAAGAAGAGCTGTTGTAATTAAGAATTTCCATATTCAAAATCACTGTATTGTTTGTTCTCCTCAGGGTATGTCAGGACTCTGTTTAAAGAGGCTATCCGACGATGCTGTTTGTTGTACCCAACACTGCTGCTCAGTCTAAACCCCCCACTATGGCAGAGAAATACAGGTTTCCAGAGAAAGATGTTCTGATTGCAAGGTACAGGAGCAGATACAATAAACTTTGAGATTAAAACCCTGCCTGGTGTAGAACTAAAAGGAGTGATCAGAGATAGGATCTTAAACGTAGATTCCTTTAAGTTTTGAGAAATGGCATGTAAATTTGGGTGGTGTTCCATGTGAGTTTGAAAAGAGACATATTCTTGACCAAGTAATTTGGGTGACTTTTTTTCCCTTGTCCCTTTTTGTAACTCGAATACTGATATAAATTTGAAGGCCAGTGAGGCTCTAGATATAAATGACAACTTAAAGTTTCGGTCTCGCCAAAATTAAATGTAACTTGGGTTACCTGGAAATGAAAACCCAAATGAATGGAGTGGATTCTCTGTCATTTCAAATAATTAAAGGGATTGTTTGTTTTGCTTTTGTGCTTGTATTTTGGGGAGCAGATCTGTTGGCGTGACGCAAGAAGGTTAACCCAATACAAGTGGGACATGCATGTCTTTTGTGAGGATTTCTGTTCGAGAATATCAAGTGATTCTGCAGTTGAAAGCAAGCAAAATTGTACTATATGTTTTTTCTTCAATGAAATAAGGAGGCGAGTGTTGCCAGACTGTGCGGCCCCTTGATATGTTTCCCTTGCACCGTCAATAATAAAAATTCACTATACAGATACGACGCGTTTTTTCGATTGAGATCACTAGGCAGAAATGGACCCAAACACGGTTGAGCGAAATAGTGCCGTCTGTTGACTCTCGGAGGAGGTTTGTCTTCGGTTTTTGCACCGGAAATTCAAGATTATGGCCAGTAGATCACTTTTCGTTTCAATTTTATGGGTTTCACCCACGATTTGTTTTTATTCGCCTTTTTCCAAAGATATATCCAAAACAGTAAAACTGTTTGCCTAGCTCTCATTGTCTTTCCAAACAGGCCCGCAATTTCGGGCTTTTTGTGAAAGAAACTACCAGTCCAAAATTTGGGATTTATAAAAATGTTTCTGTGATCCCTCCTGATTATGGCATGTTTTATTGTAAAAATCCCTTGGATTACAGAACATCAAGGAGTTCCCACGCAGAAATACAATCATTTCGCGGGATGCAACCTTAACGGTATCACGCAGGCCCTTTTTCCAGGGGTTGGAGTGAATTGGGAACACCAACAGTTCTGATAAATAGGAAAATAGACTGTTCACTTGTGTGGTGGATTTGATACATGGTTTAGTTATTTAGATACTTTGCCGTGTGATGCAAGCCTCTTTACTTGAAAAATGAGCACTGTTCCTGTCATTTTTATGATATATTTTAATATGTTGACTCGAGTTGTCGTATTTTCAGTTGTGTCAAATGTTGATCCTGACTGTCCCATTCTCTAACCCAATCACCAACACTCACGATATCCTAACCTTAACACCAAGAATATCCCTCACCCTACTGTCCCTAACCATATCCACAAACCTATATATACCCTTAACCCTAACCACCAACCTATATATCACTAAATCCGACCAGAACCCCAATCCTAACCCTTACCCTCCAGATACCCTAACCCTAACCCTTACTCTAACCCTAACCACAACCCTAGCCCTAACCACAAACCTATATATCATTAACCCTAACCACAATCCCAATCCTAACCCTTACCCTACCGGTAACCCTATCTGTAACCCGAAATATATCCCTAACTCCAACCCTATTATCCAACCTCTAAGCATAACCCTAACAACAAACCTATATATCACAAAATCTAACCCTAACCACAATCCCAATCTCAACCCTTACAGAACTCCTAACCCTAACCCTTACCACAAACCTGACCCTAACACTTACCCTAACCCTAACCACAAACCTATATATCACTACATCTAACCCTTACCACAACCCCAATCCTTACCCTTACCCTACCCCTAACCCTTACTCTAACCCTAGCCCTAACCACAAACCTATATATATCAAACCCTAGCCACAACCCCAACCCTAACCCTTACATTATCCCTAACCCCAACCCTAACCCTATCTGTAACTCTATCCCTAACCCCAACCCTATTATACTACCCCTAACCTTAACCCTTAACCCTAACCCTAACAGACCCCGACGAAAAACGCTCTTGCGAGCTAAGGTGCCTCACCGACGCGTTCAAGGGTGGGGCCGAGTCGGTTTTTGCGCCCGAGCCAGAGCGTAACTGGAGATGCGACCTTTCGCGGAACACGAAGTCCGAGGAGGAAATCTTCAGCCGGCGCCCACGTAACGCTACCCGTCCGGCACCCACAGCGGGAGCGACGCCGCCCACTGCCAGATGCCGCCCTTGTGCTGGAAGCCATGGTTCATCCGTGCTAAACAGCTGATCGCACAATTGCATTGGGACCGACTTGGCAACTCCCCGAGAGCCTTCCTGCGGGGTACACTATTAACCGTGGATTTCAAATCAGTTTGGGGCGGTCGCGTCAGATATGCAGCCCAGCAGCCAATCTTCGGACACCGGGGAAGCTTTCGTTCACTCCCCGGTCTTCCCCGGTCTCCTCCTCCAAGTGCGGTCCGCCCGAGGGCCACCGGGCGGCGCCGGCCGGCCCTCCGCGCTCGACCTCCTCTCCCCGCTGCTGGATCCCACCACCCCTGCCTCCCCGCGTGGCGGCGCCCCTCTCCCAGAAGCAGCTCCCGCGGCGGCGACGCTGCCTCCTCCGCGGCACGTCGTCCGACCCGGCCCGCCGGGATCGGCCCGTCTGCGGCGCGGGCAAATCCCTTGGATCGAAAGGTTTAGTTTCAGCAGATCGCAGCGAAGCGGCTGCTCTACTGGGCACGACACCCCGATCCATACCCAAGTCGTCTGCAAGTGATCTGGCGTCCTTCTCGAGAAGGCGGTTCCGCCGGAGCTCCCAGCCCCCGGGCAGGGACTTCGGCGGAGTCGGCGGCGTTGGCCCGGCCCTCCAATGCAAGAGCGGGTTGGCGCTGATGCGGGCCGCTCTCGGGCGGGACGCCGGCGGCGTCGCCGCGCACCGGCAGAGATTTCGACTTAGAGGCATTCGGCCGTAATCTGTCGGGTTGTAGACTTGCACCACAGGCCTCTCCATCGAGCGCCTGAACCAGGTGTCCGAGTCTGCGGTTCCTCTCGTATGTGGCTGTACTGATTTCTTGCAGCTAGAGCTGAGCTTGAGACCACCTTCCCACTTCAGGGAGTGGGGTTAAGGTCCAAAATGCTCCCATTGAAATACACACATTTTGGGCCCAACAGACCCCGACGAGAGACGCCCTCGAGAGCCGGGGTGCGTCGCCGACGCGTTCGCAGGTGGGGACGAGTCGGTTTTCGCGCCCAAGTCGGGTCGAAACCGGTGATCAAATCTTTTGCGGAACACGAAGTCCGAGGAACAAATCTTCAGCGGGCTCCCGCGCAACGCCGCCCGTCCGGCACCCACGGCGGGACCGGCGCCGCCCACTGCGAGACTCTGTCCCCGGGCCGGAGGCCCGGGTCCCTCCCCGCCCGACGGCCCGTCGCACGACGGCATTGGGACCGACTTGGAAACTCGCCGCCCCGGCGCTACTCCCCAAAAGCCCTCCTGCGGGGTATACTGCCAACCCTGGACTTGAAGTCGGTTTGGGGCAGCCCGATCAGACTTGCGGCCCAGCAGCTCATCCCAGGCCGCGGGGCGAGCGCTGGTTCACTCTGCCGTCAGTCCTGGCGGGCCCTATTTCGCCGCAGGTCCTCCCCCGTCTCCCCCTCCTCCGGGTCCGGCCCGCCCGAAGGCCGCCTGCCGGCCGGCCCTCCACAACCCACCCCGCCGCCCCAACCTGCCGCCCCCGCCTCGCTGCGCCGCCTCTCTCCCGGCAGCCGCCTCCTCCCGCCGCCGCCGCCCGTCCTCCGACCCGGCCCGCCAGGATCGGCCCGTCTGCGGCGCGGGCAAATCCCTTGGATCGAAAGGTTTAGTTTCAGCAGATCGCAGCGAAGCAGCTGCTCTACTGGGCACAACACCCCGATCCATACCCAAGTCGCCTGCTAGTGATCTGGCGTCCCTCTCGAGACGGCGGTTCCGCCGGAGCTCCTGGCCCCTGGACAGGGACTGCGGTGGAGTCGGCCCGGCCACCCAATGCAAGAGCGGGCGGGCGCTGATGCGGACCGCCCTTGGGCGGGACGCCGGCGGCGTCGCCGCGCACCGGCAGAGATTTCGACTTGGAGGAATTCAGCCGTAATCTCTCGGGTGGTAGACTTGCACCACCGGCCTCTCCCCGAGCGCCTGAACCAGTGTCCGAATCTGCAGTTCCTCTCGAACTGAGCAGGAATGCCGTGGTGGCGACCTCTCATCTCACGACGGTCTAAACCCAGCTCACATTCCCTATTAATTGGTGAACAATCCAACGCTTCGCGAATTCTGCTTCGCAATGATAGGCAGAGCCCACATCGAAGGATGTGTCCTTCATTCACTAACCGGATGCAACTGCTCTCTCTCTTTCTCTCTTTCTAGGCGCCAGCTATCCTGAGGGAAACTTCGGAGGGATCCAGCTACTAGACGGTTGGATTAGTCTTTCGCCCCTATACCCAAGTCGGACGATTGATTTGCAGGTCAGAATCGCTGCGGACCTCCAACAGAGTTTCCTCTGGCTTGGTCCTGCTCGGGCATAGTTCACTATCTTTCGGGTCCAAGCGTGCCCGCTCTCCCTCCGCCGCAGCCGCGGGGAGCTGGCGTCTGGCGGCTAGGGGGTGCGGGACCGCAAAGGGCACTGCGCCGGCCGCGCTGATTTTCCCGGCCCGATCTGCACGGCCCTCCCGTTTGCTTCTCGACAGCTTCACGTACTCTTGAACTCTCTCTCCACAGTGCTTTTCAACTTTCCCTCACGGTACGGCTCTATCGGTTTCGTGCCGGTATTTAGCCTTGAATGGAGTTTACCACCCGCCTTTTGGTTGCGCTTCAAAACAACCCAACTCCCGGAAGCCCTGGCCGCTTGCCGGACGGCGCCTTCAGGGGCCTGACACCCACCACGGGAGGGAAGGGGCCTCGATGAGAGGGACCTCGGCACGGCTGCGACAGCCGGACCGGACTTCCCTACGCAACAGTTCCCGTGCCCGCTAGGGGCCTGGGATTCGGCGCTGGGCTCTTCCCGCTTCGCTAGCCGCTACTAGGGGAGTCCTGGTTAGTTTCCTTTCCTCCGCTTAGTGATATGCTTAAATCGAGCGGGTCCTCTCGTCCGACCTGAGGTCGATGGGTTTGCAATAGGCCTCGTCTCTATCTCTCTCTCGCACCTCTCGGGGCCCATCCGGCGCCTCGGCGGCTACCAGGAAGGGGTCCCCCCTCCGCGGCCCGTCCGTGCGGGCTCTCTTCTCTCTCTCTCGGCGCTGGGCACCCGCTCCCTCTCCGGCGGTCCACTCGGAGATCTACCACGGGGCCGGGGCACTCGGTCCCCGCTGGCGGGGCCTGCCCTCCCCTTTTTCTCTCTTTGCCTGCCCTGCCTGCCTGGCCTCCTTCCGACGCGCTCCCTCGAGGCAGCCCGTGCCTTTCTTGTTCCGCTCGGGGGGATGGCCGGCGCTCGTGGGTGGGGCGGATACTCAGCGCCGACCTGCCACGCCACGGCAGACTCACCCGGGTTCAAATCCGCCCTCCGCACGGAGAACGCGTCCGGCCGGTGCCCCTGCCGATGATCACTGCGTTTTGCAATTCACACTGATTCTCGGAGCTGGCTGCGTTCTTCATCGCTGCATGAGCCCAGTGATCCACCGTCGAGAATTTTCCCTCGTTTTCGGAAATCCGAAAAAAAACCACCGGCCGTAGCCGGGCCGAGCGGGGACCGGTCGCCCCTCGCAAGGCAGCCCCTTTCCCCAAGGGGGGCCTCTCCGACCGCGTTTTACCGATCCCCCGGACCGTTCGAGGCCGCGTCCCGGGGCCCCCTGGCGAGCGCCGGGAGTTATCCATGTAGGGGGATGCGTTCTAAGGAACCATATCTGATTTAATGAGCCATCCGCAGTTTCGCTTAGTAAACTTTTACTTCTACATGCATGGCTTAATCTTTGAGGCAGTCTTAGACTACTGGCAGGATCAACAAGGTACCCCTTGGGGCCGGGGCCCGCCACCTCGGGCCCTCCGGACTGCTCGGCCGCGCCACGGCTGCCGGGCCGTTGCGCCGGAGTCCTGCGCCTCTCTGCTCTCGCTCGGCACCCGGCCTCCGCTGGAATGCCGCACGCCGCCGATCCCTCGCCCTCTCTGGCCCGGGCCGCACTTCCTCTCCTTCCCCGGGCGCGCGGGCGGCTGCTGGAATGCCGCCCGTCGGCCCAGTGCACCGGCCTCCTCTCGCCTCGATTCCAGAGGGGGCAGCCGGACTGGCCGAGCTGAGATCCCTCCGTCTGGGAGATCCCAGTCGGTCGGGGATCCTGCCTGCCGCCGCCAGGGCTGCGGCCCGGCGGGACCGCGGGGCACCGCCCGCCGCCTGTTCTGCGTTCGTGCCTGCCACTCTCCGAGGGGCCCTGGCTCCCCTCTCCCTCGCTCTCTCTCGCTCGCTCTTCCGCAGCGGGCCGTGTTGCCGCTCCAGCCCCTCCTGAAGGCTCGCAGCCACGCACCACCGCACCTCCCGTCCCGGGGTCCGGCCGAACTGCGCCCCTGGGGATGGCCTTTCCGACACCTCTGAGCAAGGATTGGTGGGCCGGCCGACGCTCTTATGTGCATGAATGGTCGGCAGGCCGCGCCGAAAAACGCCGTTGACGGAGTGCCCAGAGGGCCTCCCTCGGGGCGGCGGGCCGCCACTTTTTTTTCCGAACCTACCGTCCCGGGGCTCTCCAGTAGGGCCAGACGCGGCCCGGGAGCGACTTTCTGACACCTCTTTGCAAGGCCTGGTGGGCCGGCCGACGCTCTTCTGGGCTGAAGGGGTCGGCCGGCTGCGCTGAAAACGCCGTTGACGGAGCGCCCGGAGGGCCTCCCGGCGGGGCGGCGAGCCGCTACTTTCGTCCAGCCGCTCCGGAGCGGGGCTTGTCCAGACCCCAGGGGGAATCGCTCCGGAGGCTTGGGCTCCACCGTGTAGGAATTGCTGTATCGTATGGACAATATATGGCTGTACTGATTTCCTGGCAGCTGGAGCTGAGCTCGAGACCACCCTCCCCCCTATAAATAGGCAAACCAGGGAGTGGGGGTTAAGGTCCAAAATGCTCTCATTGAAATACGCACGTTTTGGGCCCAACCTGTCATGGGGCAAAGCCCTCTCAGAGGCCTTAGGTGGGATAGCGAGCCGATGGACGGCAGGCCGGAGACGCCCTGCCCGCTTTCCGCGGGCAACCCCGGACATCCGAACCTCTTGGACCAGGTTTTCCGAGGAAGGCGATTCACCGCGCCGCACCACCCGCCTGCCGGCCTGGAGCCGTTTTTGCCCGGGGAAGCGTGTCGGAAATGCACGGCTTTAGGGGGACGGCGTGCGGCTGCGGCGGTTTTTCCCCCAGGACTGCAATTCGCCGCGCCACACCACCAGTCCCCACTGGTCCGGAGCCGGGCATGTCCAGACCCGAGGGGGAATCGCTCCAGAGCCTTGGGCTCCACCGTGTGGAAATGGCAATATTGTATGGACAATATATGGCTGTACTGATTTCTGGCAGCTGGAGCTGAGCTTGAGACCATCTTCCCCCCTATAAATAGGCAAACCAGGGAGTGGGGGTTAAGGTCCAAAATGCTGTCATTGAAAAAGGCACGTTTTGGGCCCAACAGACCCTGACGAGAGACGCTCTCGAGAGCCGGAGATCCGGCCTTTCGCCCGACGGCCCGTCGCACGACGGCATTGGGACCGACCTGGCAACTCGCCACCCCGGCGCTACTCCCCCAGAGCCCTCCAGCTGGGTTTATTGCCAACCCTGGATTTCAAGTCAGTTTGCGGCGGCCCCTCAGACTTGCGGCCCAGCAGCTCATCCCGGGCCGCTGGGCGAGCGCCGGTTCACTCCGCCGTCAGTCCCGGCGGGCCCTCCTCCGGCTGTGCCTGCTCCTCCTCCGCCGCCAGTCCTGCCCAGTCTCCTCCTCCTCAGGGTTCGGCCCGCCTGAAGGCCGCCGGTTGGCCGGCCCTCCTCGCTATGAACGCTTGGCTGCCACAAGCCAGTTATCCCCGTGGTAACTTTTCTGACACCTCTTGCATCAAACTCCGAAGCTCAAAAGGATCGGTAGGCCACGCTTTGACAGTTTGTATTCATACTGAAAATCAAAATCAAACGAGCTTTTGCCCTTTTGCTCCGCGAGGGGTTTTCTGTTCTCGCTGAGCTCGCCTTAGGACACCTGCGTTACCCTTTGACAGATGTACCTCCCCAGTCAAACTCCCCGCCTGACGCTGTCGCCAGAGCGGGTGGCGGCCGGCGGCGCCGTGAGGCGGCCGGCCGCGTAGCACCCGAAGACTGGGCCCGCGTGGGGCCCGCTCCCCGCCTCACCGGCTAAGTAAAGAAATGACGAGAGTAGTGGTATTTCACCGTCGGGCCGGGGCCCTCCCACCTATCCTACACCCCCGTGTCTCTTCACAAGGTCAGACTAGAGTCAAGTTCAACAGGGTCTTCTTTCCCCGCTGATTCTGCCAAACCCGTTCCCTTGGCTGTGGTTTCGCTAGAGAGTAGATAGGGACAGTGGGAATCTCGTTAATCCATTCATGCGCGTCACTAATTAGATGACGAGGCATTTGGCTAGTTACTTACGCCGTTTACACGCGCTTCGCTGAATCTCTTTACTTTGACATTCAGAGCACTGAGCAGAAATCACATCGCCTCAGCGCCCCGGCTGCGGACGTCGCGATGCTCTATTTCAATTAGACAGTCGGATTCCCTGGTCCGTACCAGTTCTGAGCCGGCTGTTGGGCGCCGGCCAAAGCGACCGCAGCGAAGCAGCCGCGCAGCAAGGAATGTCGACGAGGCGGGTCCCACGCCGGTCCAGGCTTGGGAGCCAGCGCGCCGGCCTGACGGGGTCCCCCGCCCGGCGCCAGGGTCCGCGGGCGCCGCGCGCCGTGACCCGCCCGCCGCTCTCGACCGGCGGTCGCACCCCTTTGACGGGGTAGGCGGCGGAGGGGACGGAGGGGGGCTTGCCCGCGGGCCGGCGGGGGGAGGGAGGGCCGCCGCTCGGTCATGGCGCGGACATGGGGCGCCGCGACCCGCTTCCAGCCCCGGCCCGACCGACCCAGCCCTCAGAGCTAATCCTTCTCACGAAGATATGGATCCGGGTTGCCGAATTCCCTTACCTAAATTGTTCTATCGACCAGAGGCTGTTCACCTTGGAGACCGGCTGCAGCTTTGGGTACTACCCGAGGCGACGGTCCACGCACTCCCCCGCATTTTCAAGGGTCGGCTGGAGCTCGCAAGACGCCGCTGGAGACGCGGCGCTCTGCGGGGGCGCAGCCCCTAGCTCCGGACAAGCCAATTTCAGGGATCCCGCCCCTTACCAAGAAAAGAAAACTCTTCCCGGGGCCAAGGCCGGCGTCTGCGGGCTCGCTTCGCAGTTCGGACCGCCGTGGAGGACGAAGGGCTCCCCATGCGGGTTCAGAAATATTGACCCGATTCCCTTTCGCACGGGGGGCGAGGCCCCGGCCCTGCGAGGAGGAGGGCGCCCGTCTCCGCTCGGGGAGGATTTTCCCTGAGGCTTAGGATCGACTGACCCATGTACAACTGCTGTTCACATGGAACCCTTCTCCGCCACTCAACCCTCGAGGATCTCACTCGAATATTTGCTACTACAATCAAGATCTGCGCCCACGGCGGCTCCACGCGGCCCCGCGGCCCCGCGGCCCCGCGGCCTCGCAGCCGGTGCTTCGACGCGCACCGCGGCGGCCGTCCTACTCGTCGGGGCGTACCACCAGGGCGGCGGTCCCCCTCGCTCTCTGCCCCGACGTCCGGGTGTGGGCAGCACGCTCAGCGCCATCCAGTTTCAGGGCTAGTTGATTCGGCAGGTGAGTTGTTTCACACTCCTTGGCGGATTCCGACTTCCATGGCCACCGTCCTGCTGTCTGTATCAACCAACGCCTTTTCTGGGCTCTGATGAGCGTCGGCCGCAAGGCAGCGCCCTAACCCGGCGTTTGGTTCATCCTGCAGCGCCAGTCCTGCTTACTAAGAATGGCCCACTTGGCGCCCGTGCATTGAGGGCCCGGCCCCGAGCCGGCGGGTCGGGCCCCGCATCAATTTTGAGTTTGAGAATCGGTTGAGGTGATTTCAGTCCCAAGGTCTCTAATCATTCGCTTACCGGATGCAACTGCTCTCTCTCTCTCTCTCTCTTTCCCGGGCGCCAGCTATCCTGAGGAAACGTCGGAGGGAACAAGCAACTAAACGGTTCGATTAGTCTTTCGCCGCTATACCCAAGTCGGACGATCGATTTGCAGGTCAGAATCGCTGCGGACCTCCACCAGAGTTTCCTCTGGCTTGGTCCTGCTCGGGCATAGTTCACCATCTTTTCCTCAGCCGCACCCCCGGGGGGGTGGCAGCAGGGCGGCAGTGCACCAGGGGCGCCCCCGGGCCCCGCCAGCCGGCTAGGGGGATGCGGGGCCGCGGCGGACACCGCGCCGGCCGCGCTGAATCTCCCCGGCCCGATTTGCGCAGCCCTCCCGCTTGCTTCTCGACGGCTTCACGTACTCTTGAAATCTCTTCAGAGTGCTTTTCAACTTTCCCTCACGGTACTTAGCCTTGGATGGAGTTTACCACCCGCCTTTGTGCTGAGCTAAAAAACAACCCGACTCCTGGAAGCCCTGTTCACCGGCCGGACGGCGCTTGCAGGGGCCTGACACCCGCCACGGGAGGGAAGGGGGCCTCGATGAGAGGGACCTCGGCACCGCCGCGACAGCCGGACCGGACTTCCCTACGCCACAGTTCCCGTGGGCCCGCTAGGGGCCCGGGGATTTCGCGCTGGGCTCTTCCCGCTTCGCTAGCCGCTACTGGGGGAGTCCTGGTTAGTTTCCTTTCCTCCGCTTAGTGATATGCTTAAATGGAGTGGGTCTTCTTGCCCGACCTGAGGTCGATGGGTTCGCAATAGGCCTCTGCCTCTCTCTCTCTCTCACCTATCGGAGGCCTGCCCGGCGCCTTGGCGGCTGCCAGGAAGGGGGCCCCTCCGCAGCCCGTCCGCGCAGGCTCTCTTCTCTCTCTCTCGGCGCTGGGCCCCCGCTCCCTCTCCGGCAGTCCACTAGGAGATCTGAAACGGGGCTTGCAGCACTCCGTCCCCACTGGCGGGGCTGGGCGTCCCCTTTTTCTCTTTTGGCCTGCCCTGCCTGCCTGCATGCCTGGCCTCCTTCCGGCGCGCTCTGTCGAGGCCGCCCAGACCCAGAGTGTACTGCGAGTGCTAGTGGCATGATTCCAGTTGTGTCGGTAAGTCCATCACAATCACTTGCTCCCTTCAACTATTGTTGAACATTCAAGAGGAACAAATGGGTATTGTTCTTTCAATTTTTCTCTCTGGAAATATTTTTAAAATAACCTTCATTTTGTTCTTTTACATGTACAGAATGTGGATGCTGCTTGTCAGACTGATCCAGTGAAAATTCTTTGTTGCGATATACGTAAGTATCAAAATGCATTTGAAATGTCTATTTTTGTTATCATATTAATTTATAAATGACATTTTTTTCTTCTTAATCGGTTCTCTTGTTCTCGTCACAGTTCATGATAAACAACAAATTTATACAATTTATCTGATAGATACCGATGCCAGAATACAAGCTGTTCCCGAAGTCAGCGAAACTGGAATACAATGCAAGCTGCTTGATGATGCAGAGGTCGAGGAGGTACAAGACAATGAAGTTGAAGAATTAGAAGAGGAAGAGTTAGAAGAGGAACAAGAGCGTGATGATTCCTCCGACTATGAACCATCCTCATCATCATCTTCGTCATCATCTTCAGAACCTTGTCGCACCCGGTCATTCAAAAAGTAAGTACGATAGATGCTGTATATGAAATGAGAATTCATTTTATAACGTTACAACAGAAACAAAGCGAAATGTTTTTATTTAAAATTAACCTTCTCTCATCGCAGAGTAGAAAATACTTTTCATTCCTACACTCACTGTGGTATCACCTTGGTTTATCCAAATGCCATTGATCTTTTGTAAACAGAAGGGGGAAAAGTCCATGGACCGTTCCAATATCACCGGATGTTCTTCCTCAAGATCATGCAAAGTACACTGAGTTCGAGGGGGAGCTCTTTTAACTTTTCAGGAAGTGTTTCAAGTGCGGTTCACGGAAGACCAGTCTGATAAAACGAACTGTGGGGACTTTCGTTTCTGTTTTTCAGCGATGAGGGGCCTGCAAGTCCAAGGGAACGACCTGGAGTTCCCAGCCATGGCTGGGTGCAACACCTGCAGGAAATCTGCTGCTCTCTGCAGCTTTCCTGTTTGCTGGTGCCAGCCCAGCAAAGGTTCTCCGCATGTTGACCTGTATGGGGGCAGCTTGTATTTCGCTCCCACCAGAAGAGACACCTATTGCCATCAGTTGAAGCGGTGTGGACACAACACATCACCGAAGTAAAGCTTCGTCTGAAAGCTGATAGTTAAGCGCTAGTCATCGGCGGGGATGGACGGGCAGATAGTCCAAGCCACTCCGCTAAATATGGGAGCTACACTGCAACAGAACTCAACGCCAATAAGATTGTTGATATTCAGCTTGTACAGGTGAGTCTTTGTTTCGAAAGAAAGGTAGAGTTGATGTACATGCGATGGTTTCCGGTAAATGGTTCTCGACAATTTGTACGAGCAAGAGGATGCTTTCATTTCATGAACTTTATTCTGTATACATAGTCAATTTGAAAGTTGTTTATTTCAATTTGCTGCTGCCGCTGCGCCTTGATTGATAGCCTCAGATTGACTGTTACTAACATTTGGTACATGTATTTTTTGTGTATTATAACCCGACAGGTTATATGAATCGACACAAGAGGATGACTTGAGACAAAGTTGTACTGTAGTTGATGTGGTTTATTCGGCTGGCTCGATGTGCGGCTCTCTGCCCAATTGCCAGAACTCATAGGGATTTTATACATTTGCTGGACATTCCATTTTTCATCCATCATACAAGTTTCCTTGCCTTATTAGGTATTAGCTACTAGTCTTTGAATATTAATACAGCGTGCATGAATATGTTTGGTTCATTTGGATTTGAGGGTAGGGTTAGTCAAATTAATGAACACTGACTTTTCCTTATAAGGCCAGTGGGCTGCCTCATGACCCATCCGGTCCAGCCCTGCTTTCCTCCCCAAGGGCCTTGTGGTTCAACTAGTCATTCCTTAAGTGAGGCTCATTACTTGGAAAGTGGTTCTACTGTTGGAGGTCAATCCGTGCATTGAACTTAGGTAGCAATACAACATGTGCTATTGTAACATGGTGATATGTGCCCTCCCCTCGAAGCTTAAGTCTCCCGACTTAATAAGGAACAGAAACAACATGTAAAAAAAAAAGAAAAGCAGTGATAAAACGTACTGGTGACCCTAAGCAAACAAAAATTAGTAATAATAATAATACATTAACAAAAGTCGAGAAATAAAAACAATAGATAACTTCATGAAACCACAGAAATATAAGAGAATGAGTGTACAGGCACTGCAATCATGTCCATGGCCGGCATATAGTACGAAGCAAAGAAGGTAACAAACTGACAAATACTTAAGAAGAATGAACAAATAGCTATTAAAGATTAGAAGGTACATTACATAACTACGGTGAAAATTCATATTAGGACGTTATCAAAAAGCTAGACTATCAACTACAAGTACTGAGGCCCGAATACAATTACGTTCATCTTCTGCGATACTGTGCCTTAGATCGTTTGGTTTTTCGTATGTGGAAGTCTTGGATCAATTCGGCAGGAATATTTTCTTCGGGTTCCCAAGTTGTTTTGTCGTACCCTTTCCACTTTACCTGATAATGACGCTTGCCGTCAATAATGGCAGAGCGTCTGAGACTATGAACGATAAACCAATCACTACGACCTTGGTCATTAACGGCTGCTGGTGTATCGCCAGAGGGTTGTGTGGGACTGCCCAAGACAACGGGTGGGAGGTATGATTCGTGTGCGATGTCAGACTGAGTGGGTGTAGAATTAGGTGGGTCCTGCGCAAGGTCACTTAAAGTGTCATTGCCCTCAAACTCCTCAGCACCCAGCTCAGTGTGGCCGTTTAAGCCATCAGGAATGTGAACTGGTCTGTCCTGAGGATCATGGTATTGCTTCAGCCGATTCGCGTGGACTGGGGACAACATAAGTTTGTTATCGCTGCACTTGCGAAGTTTGTAGGTGAAGTTGTCTCGAGCCTCGCAGATATAGTAGGGACCTAGCCACTTATGGCACATTTTGGGCGATAAGCCAACTTGACGTTTCGAACAGTACAACCATACTTTTTGTCCTTCTTGATAAGCTGGGTTTTTAGATTCTTGTCAAACTGGGCTTTGTATTTTGCTTGTGACGTTTTCGTGTTTTCTGCGGCAATTTTGCGCGCGGTGTCGAGGTTTTGCATGATACGCTCAAGTGTAGGATTTGACCGGGCACCGGCCTGCGCTTGGGGTAGCAATGCGGTATCAATCGGCAGATGACATTCACGACCAAATAGAATCATGAACGGGCTAAGTTGTGTGGATTCAGTGGCTGGTGTGCTTCGATAAGCGAACATGACACTGGGAAGTAACTCCACCCAGTTTGATTGGTCTGGCTTGCAATAAGCGCGAAGGGACTGCCAAATGAAACTGTTCATGCGCTCACACGTTGCATTCGTTTGTGGATGATAGCTACTGGTCTGAACTTTGGTGATCTGAAAGATGTTGCACAACTGCTTGATAAGTTTAGACATGAACTGCGTTCCTCTGTCAGAGAGGAGGGAGGAAGGAGCACCGTATCGGCATATTATTTCATTGTACAGTATTTTGGCTACTTCCTCGGCATCCTGCGTCTTGAGGGGGAAAGCTTCGCACCATTTTGAGAACGAGTCGACAATCAAAAGAATGTACTTGTACCCCTCAGGAGATGGCTTCAAAGGGCCAAGTATGTCAATGTGTAACCTGGAGAACACCTCCCCTACAGGCAGTGGTCGGAGGGGCGCGCGCTGAGCGTGATGGTTAACCTTTATGCGTTGGCAGGTTGTACATGACTTCACATAGGCTTCAATCTGAGAAAAACATTCGGGGCCAAAAATATTTCTGGCGAATACTGTTGTATGTGCGATCGATTCCCTGGTGTCCTCCCAGGACTGAGTCGTGATATGCAAGGAGTACGTCATGGTGTAAGCATTGAGGAACGACTAACTGTTTGATCTGTCTGTCAACTCTGTGACCTTTGCCCCTGGGATAATAGTAATGAAACAATACACCGTCCTGTACGACATAATCCTGAACTTCAGCGACTATTCGTCGAGCAACATGAGCATCGGGCGGCAAACTACCATCCTCTAAATACTCAATGTACTGACGTAGGGAAATATCACGTCGCTGGCGAGCTTTGATATCAATGGATGGGTCCATCAAACTGTCTGGGTTATCGATAGAACATACGGTTTCCTTCTCCGACATAGCAGCGTACGTCAATTTGTATTCGTATGTTTCCTCCTTCCGTGATTGACTGAGCGTGTGGATCTGATGCACAGTGTCTACCGGGAGTGAATCTGCCTTAGGGGTTTGAACTTGAGAGGCGCTGATGGAATATTGTCGACGGGAAAGGGCATCGGCATTACCATGGGATGTGCCAGATTTGTGAACAATTTCAAAATCATACCCCTGCAGCACGATAGACCAGCGGCCTAATCGACCCATTGCATTGTGTATAGATCTGAGCCACTGCAGAGAAACGTGATCGGTATGGACACGGAAACGTCTGTTAGCTAGATACACCCGATAAAACTGAATACCTTCGACAACAGCTAGCCCCTCCCTTTCAGTTATAGACCACTTTTGTTCAGCTTTTGTGAGTGCTCTCCCACCGTACTGAATCACAATCTCCTTACCGTTGTCGTCGGTTTGAGAGAGGATGTAACTGATTGCAAAGCCACTAGCATCAGTAGCGAGAATGAACTCACGATCAAAATTGGGATAGCCGAGAACTGGTGGGGAGATAAGTGCTTGTTTCAGCTGGTGAAAAGCACGATCACAATCTGCTGTCCATACAAATGACACGTCTTTCTGTAGGAGTCTGTTAAGGGGTGCGGCTATGTTGGCATAACCTTTCACAAACCTACGATAGTAGTTACAGAGTCCTAGAAACGAACGAACTTCTGATGGGTCTTTAGGGATAGGGAAAGTAGTAACCGCTGATGTTTTGGCGGGATCAGTCTTAATCCCCTGCTTCGATATGATGTGCCCAAGATAGGTAACCTGTTTGGCAGCAAAGTGGCATTTTTGTGGTTTCAATTTCAAGTTTGCACAACGGAGCCGGTCAAAGACTGCCTGCAAGTGTTTCAGATGTGTGTCAAAATCAGGTGAGAAAATGATAATGTCATCCACATACACGAGTGCAAATTTCCAAGTCAGCCCACGCAAGACTTGGGTCATAACCATTTGGAAGGAAACTGGTGCATTCATGAGACCAAATGGAAGTTTCTTGAACTGGTAATTGCCACTATGAGATGTGAAAGCCGTTTTCGCGCGGCTATCTTCATCCAGAGGTATTTGCCAAAATCCTGACGCAAGACCGAGTACAGTGAATATCGTAGCATGGGATTCACCTATGGTATCATATACATCATCAGGTCGTGGTAGAGGGAAAGACATGGGTTTTGTGACTCGATTGAGGCGACGGTAATCGATAGCAAAGCGGAATTCGCCATTCTTCTTTTTCACAAGAACAACCGGGCTAGCCCAGGGTGAGGTTGATGGTTCAATTATGTCAGCGTTGAGCATATCTTGGATTTGCTTGTCAATTTCTGCTTTGTGAACAGGGGAAGTGCGATAGAAACGTTGGTGGATTGGTTGTGCGTCACCCGTGTCTATTCTGTGGTGATGAATATTAGTGGTACCCAAATCAGTTACATCTTTCGAGAAAACCTCCTTGTTCCGAGCCAAAAATAAGATAAGTTGTTGCTTTTCATCTGATGTTAAATCAGAATCCTCCATAGTGATAGCAAGTTCCTCTACAATGTCAGGGTGCTCAACACTTTCGGTCACGGTTACAGTGTGTTTGTGTGTCACATCTGTTTGTTTAGGCTTAACCGTAGGGGTATCTTTTCCGCCGACCTCAAAGCTTTCAATATACATATCATCAGAGAGTGGCTCCCAATAGCCAACCACTTGGTTACGTTTTATCTGCACAGAATTGTCAGAAGGATTCATGAGCTGATATACAGATTTACCACAAACAGATTTAACAACACACTTGGCGCCAACTAACTGTGTGTCCTCATACAAGGTTGGAACAGGTTCAATAATGCCGTATTGGGCCTTAACATTTCTACATTGAACAGGAAGTACAGTCTGTGTTCTGGGTGCCAATGATACATTACACACTGCCCGGACAGTTACCTTCTTTGCCTCTTTACCTACTAATGGAATAGAAGGGGAATCGGGGAACACTACATGATTTTCCTCAAACGATATCTTGGCCTTATGCGCTTTCAAGAAGTCTACACCAAGAATGATTTCGTGGTTCATAGTTTCCAGGATATAGAATGGATGTTCAAAATTCTGCTCTCCAATAGAAAGCGGCAGAACAACCTTGCCCATAACTCTAGTTACATGACCAGCAACACCTGAAATTAAGGGCACATCTGAATGGCCCAAAGGGAACTGATCTTGAGGAAAACACTGCGCGTATGTATTTCTAGTCATGCATGATATTAACGCACCCGTATCGAGTAACGCGAATCGTTTATCGGAGCCAATTTTTACCTGAACTAAATTGCTTCCGCCTGACATGGCAGAAACATTAGTCAGGTGTGGAACCGGAGATGTCTGATTTTCTAGTCATTGATTTGACAGGTGGATATCATTGACGGTGTTAGATCGGTTACGTTGGAAACACACTCTAGCAAAATGACCAAACTTACGACAATAGTTACATTCAATACCCCAGGCCGGACATGTTTGCCTACTTGTACACTCACCTCCACATCCACGGCACGGGTACATCATCATCGGAGGCCTAGTCGGTTGTGCTTGCTGCTGTCCTCGGCCTTGGTGTTGGCGCAGGAAAACTTGGGATCGCTGAGGGCGGAGCTGATTCTGTCCTGCGTTTGGTAGTTGTTGGGGCGTTGGCTGGGTGGCAGAGATGGTTGTCAGCTGATCTTTCAGGGCGGTTATCTCGGCTGTTAAATGTTTAATCGCCGAGTTGACTTCGGTGGAAGGTGTTTCATCTTGTGTGTACGTTGATTGCGCTATCCGCGCTTGAGTCACCGCCTCGTCCACGGTCTTTGGGTGAGCCTTGATGACGTATGCTCGAATGTTGGGGCGTAGTCCTCTGATGAAGGCCTCCATCCTTTCCTCCGGTGACTTCTTCAGTTGACAGCACAGCTTTTCTATGTCCACCAGGTATTTCTCGACCGTTTCGTTCGTCTGTTGCTTTCGGTCGGCGAGCTCTGAGAGTCTAACCCATCGCATGCCTTCGTGGGGCTGATACTTTTTGAGAAACGCCTGCTTGAGTGTTGCAAAGGCGGCCTTAGTCTCCCCAGGGAGATCTCTATACCAGTAGCTAGCGGCACTTGAAAGATAGAGAGGAAAATTGCTGGCTTGTTGTGCTGCAGTCCAAGTCTTTTGAAGACCATATCTCTCGTACCGGTCAAGCCAAAGCTCGGGATCCTCCGAGTCATACCCGGTAAACTTTGGGAGGATAGATTCGATATGTGCTGTACATGCCATGGCTGATGAAAGCTGTTGCTTGGACTTCGATCGTGTGGTCATGAAAGACTTGACGTAGAGAGAGCTACCCGGATTCTCCACCAAATATAACCCGACAGGTTATATGAATCGACACAAGAGGATGACTTGAGACAAAGTTGTACTGTAGTTGATGTGGTTTATTCGGCTGGCTCGATGTGCGGCTCTCTGCCCAATTGCCAGAACTCATAGGGATTTTATACATTTGCTGGACATTCCATTTTTCATCCATCATACAAGTTTCCTTGCCTTATTAGGTATTAGCTACTAGTCTTTGAATATTAATACAGCGTGCATGAATATGTTTGGTTCATTTGGATTTGAGGGTAGGGTTAGTCAAATTAATGAACACTGACTTTTCCTTATAAGGCCAGTGGGCTGCCTCATGACCCATCCGGTCCAGCCCTGCTTTCCTCCCCAAGGGCCTTGTGGTTCAACTAGTCATTCCTTAAGTGAGGCTCATTACTTGGAAAGTGGTTCTACTGTTGAAGGTCAATCCGTGCATTGAACTTAGGTAGCAATACAACATGTGCTATTGTAACATGGTGATAGTATTCATTTGTTAGTGCAAAGAAGTCAAGAGTAGCTACCCTACGTGGAGCTGACCTCACTGTCCGCAAGCTCGTCACTGACCGTCTTCGGTCTTTGGCCAAATATATGCGGGAACATGAGCCAACAAGTCTACACATGTATGACGTCAGGCATATAGCAAAGGTACCGGTAGTTGAAGATATAGATTTAAAGTTATATCCCAAAATCAATATTTGTTTTTATGACCTTCAGACCATTTGTCGAGACTACAAAATTTCAACTGATTTCTTGAGAAACACATAGGAAATAGTTATGGCAAGAAATTATTTGAAAGGCCCATAGTATCTTTGCATTATCTTGGATATAATTTTCTAATGGAACAGTTACTTTCCTTTTTGCAAAAAAGTGATTTCACTTGGCCAAAAAAACGTAGGCCTTAACGCGCTGAACTTTAATTTGTATCATTTATTTTTTTATTTTTCATTAAGGGATCAAGACGAAGGTCGATAAGTTATCAAAGAGGAAAGGGTTTGAGGGTGTGGCCGAATGGAAGAGGTCCATAAACAATCATGTCTATTGGTGTGCCTCTGCCACCACTGATGCAGAGGAGGATCTCCGGGAGGCCAAGTGGGCCTCTTTATGTAACCACATCGTTGGAGTACACCAAGGGCACTCTGCTCTATATACTAAGTGTGACCAAGGCCGGCTTGGGAGGCGAAAGCAGAAATGGTTGAAGCCAGGTATTAAAAAAGAATTTACTTTCAGGCTTTCCCTTATGGTTCTTTAATATAGGAGTCATGAAGATTAATTGAAACAAAATGATATTAACAAATCAGGTTCGTGGCTTTATAGGGACAGAGGAAACTACCCAGCTGTACCAAATCCTGGAGAGTAACTCACTGCTGAAAGACATTCGGAAAATGGCTTCCACAGCGCAGACGTCCTCCCTGGAGAGCTTCCACAGCCTCATAAACCAATTTGCTCCCGAGATGAAGGCCTACTCATATGATGGTATAACTTGCAGGTGAGTAGAATTAAGGTGTTACTTCAGTTTTGAAATTGACTCTTATGTTATTTACTTAGTCTAAATGTTTTTGAGCATTCTGCTTCTCCTGGAAATTTATCCAACTGGACCAATCTTTTGCCATCCCTTTAATTACTTTCAATATGGCCATTCCAGATTTACTTTTTTATTTTTTTCCTTTTCTTGAAAATTATACACTTGTTGTATTTGTAAGGCTTCACATTGCTGGCCATCACTACAACGAGAATAGTGACAGAAGCCATGCTACCACATCCAAGGGCACTCAAATGTTTCACCTCAGCAAGCCAAAGTTTAAGTCGGGGGAAGCTACGGTGAAACAAATCCAAGAAGCAGCTTCCTTTGGTAGGGGTCTTGCTTTTTTAATTTGTCAAGTTTATTTCACAAAACCCATGGTTTATAGATTGTAAAATTTCCCCTCAAATCTCCTTTTTCCGGAAGTACATGTATGCTCTCAACATGACATATTCCTTGCTTTTGAAAAAAAATTTAGATAAGTAAGACTGGAGATTTAAAAATTTATCTTTCAACAGATTTCAGGAAATACAGCTTTTTATTTTTCCCCCGTAAAGTGTGCCTACGTAAGGGCTTAAAAAGCCCATGTAAATACATATACATGTAGGCAAACAAAGGACACTTTTTGAAAATTCCAAAGAAGAGCTGTTGTAATTAACAAATTCCATATTCCAAAAGCACTGTATTGTTTGTTTTCCTCAGGGTATGTCAGGACTCTGTTTAAAGAGGCTATCTGACGATGCTGTTTTGTTGTACCCCACACTGCTGCGAGTCATACCCGGTAAACTTTGGGAGGATAGATTCGATATGTGCTGTACATGCCATGGCTGATGAAAGCTGTTGCTTGGACTTCGATCGTGTGGTCATGAAAGACTTGACGTAGAGAGAGCTACCCGGATTCTCCACCAAATATAACCCGACAGGTTATATGAATCGACACAAGAGGATGACTTGAGACAAAGTTGTACTGTAGTTGATGTGGTTTATTCGGCTGGCTCGATGTGCGGCTCTCTGCCCAATTGCCAGAACTCATAGGGATTTTATACATTTGCTGGACATTCCATTTTTCATCCATCATACAAGTTTCCTTGCCTTATTAGGTATTAGCTACTAGTCTTTGAATATTAATACAGCGTGCATGAATATGTTTGGTTCATTTGGATTTGAGGGTAGGGTTAGTCAAATTAATGAACACTGACTTTTCCTTATAAGGCCAGTGGGCTGCCTCATGACCCATCCGGTCCAGCCCTGCTTTCCTCCCCAAGGGCCTTGTGGTTCAACTAGTCATTCCTTAAGTGAGGCTCATTACTTGGAAAGTGGTTCTACTGTTGAAGGTCAATCCGTGCATTGAACTTAGGTAGCAATACAACATGTGCTATTGTAACATGGTGATAGTATTCATTTGTTAGTGCAAAGAACTCAAGAGTAGCTACCCTACGTGGAGCTGACCTCACTGTCCGCAAGCTCGTCACTGACCGTCTTCGGTCTTTGGCCAAATATATGCGGGAACATGAGCCAACAAGTCTACACATGTATGACGTCTGGCATATAGCAAAGGTACCGGTAGTTGAAGATATAGATTTAAAGTTATATCCCAAAATCAATATTTGTTTTTATGACCTTCAGACCATTTGTCGAGACTACAAAATTTCAACTGATTTCTTGAGAAACACATAGGAAATAGTTATGGCAAGAAATTATTTGAAAGGCCCATAGTATCTTTGCATTATCTTGGATATAATTTTCTAATGGAACAGTTACTTTCCTTTTTGCAAAAAAAGTGATTTCACTTGGCCAAAAAAACGTAGGCCTTAACGCGCTGAAGTTTAATTTGTATCATTTATTTTTTTATTTTTCATTAAGGGATCAAGACGAAGGTCGATAAGTTATCAAAGAGGAAAGGGTTTGAGGGTGTGGCCGAATGGAAGAGGTCCATAAACAATCATGTCTATTGGTGTGCCTCTGCCACCACTGATGCAGAGGAGGATCTCCGGGAGGCCAAGTGGGCCTCTTTATGTAACCACATCGTTGGAGTACACCAAGGGCACTCTGCTCTATATACTAAGTGTGACCAAGGCCGACTTGGGAGGCAAAAGAAGAAATGGTTGAAGCCAGGTATTAAAAAAAGAATTTACTTTCAGGCTTTCCCTTATGGTTCTTTAATATAGGAGTCATGGAAATTAATTGAAACAAAATGATATTAACAAATCAGGTTCGTGGCTTTATAGGGACAGAGGAAACTTCCCAGCTGTACCAAATCCTGATGAGTAACTCACTGCTGAAAGACATTCGGAAAATGTCTTCCACAGCGCAGACGTCCTCCCTGGAGAGCTTCCACAGCCTCATAAACCAATTTGCTCCCGAGATGAAGGCCTACTCATATGATGGTATAACTTGCAGGTGAGTAGAATTAAGGTGTTACTTCAGTTTTGAAACTGACTCTTATGTTATTTACTTAGTCTAAATGTTTTTGAGCATTCTGCTTCTCCTGGAAATTTATAAAAATGGACCAATCTTTTGCCATCCCTTTAATTACTTTCAATATGGCCATTCCAGATTTACTTTTTTATTTTTTTCCTTTTCTTGAAAATTATACACTTGTTGTATTTGTAAGGCTTCACATTGCTGGCCATCACTACAACGAGAATAGTGACAGAAGCCATGCTACCACATCCAAGGGCACTCAAATGTTTCACCTCAGCAAGCCAAAGTTTAAGTCGGGGGAAGCTACGGTGAAACAAATCCAAGAAGCAGCTTCCTTTGGTAGGGGTCTTGCTTTTTTAATTTGTCAAGTTTATTTCACAAAACCCATGGTTTATAGATTGTAAAATTTCCCCTCAAATCTCCTTTTTCCGGAAGTACATGTATGCTCTCAACATGACATATTCCTTGCTTTTGAAAAAAAATTTAGATAAGTAAGACTGGAGATTTAAAAATTTATCTTTCAACAGATTTCAGGAAATACAGCTTTTTATTTTTCCCCCGTAAAGTGTGCCTACGTAAGGGCTTAAAAAGCCCATGTAAATACATATACATGTAGGCAAACAAAGGACACTTTTTGAAAATTCCAAAGAAGAGCTGTTGTAATTAACAAATTCCATATTCCAAAAGCACTGTATTGTTTGTTTTCCTCAGGGTATGTCAGGACTCTGTTTAAAGAGGCTATCTGACGATGCTGTTTTGTTGTACCCCACACTGCTGCTCAGTCTAAACCCCCCACTATGGCAGAGAAATACATTTTTCCAGAGAAAGATGTTCTGATTGCAAGGTACAGGAGCAGATTCAATAAACCTTGAGATTTAAACCCTGCCTGTTGCAGAACTAAAATGAGTGATCAGAGATAGGATCTTAAATGTAGATTCCTTTAAGTTTTGAGAAATGGCAGGAAAATTTGGGTGGTGTTCTATCTAAGTTAAGTTAGACATATTCTTGACCAAGTAACTTGGGTGACGTTTTTCCCTTGTCCCTTTTTGTAACTGATATAAATTTGAAGGCCAGTGAGGCTCTAGATATAAATGACAACTTAAAGCTTCGGTCTCGCCGAAATTAACGTGGGTTACCTGGAAATAAAAACTAAACTGAATGGAGTGCGCCGTGATACAGAGGCTGTATACAGCTTTTGGGACGTTATTAGGGTAAAACCCAAATCATTACTGATTCGACATCCAGTGGATTCTCTGTCATTTTCTTTTGTTGAAATTCAAATAACTATAGGGATTGTTGGTTTGTTTGGTTTGCTTTTGTTTGATCAGTTTTGTGCTTGTATTTGGCGTGACGCAAGAAGATTAATCCAATACAAGAGTGACACGCATGTCTTTTGTGAGGATTTCTGTTTGAAAATATCACGTGATTCTGCAGTTGAAAGCAAGCGAAATTGTACTAAATGTTTTTCCTTCAATGAAATAAGGAGGCGAGTGTTGCCAGACTGTGCAGCCTCTTGATATGTTTCCCTTGCACCATCAATAATAAAAAATCACTATACAGATACTTCGCTGTTTTTTTATTAAGATCACTAGGCAGAAATGGACGGTTGAGCGAAATAGTGCCGTCTGTTGACTCTCGGAGGAGGTTTGTCTCCCGTTTTTTAGCCATAAATTCCAGATTTTGGCCAGTTGATCACTTTTTGTTTCAATTTATGGGCTTTAGTCACGATTTTGTTTTTATTTGCCTTTTCCCAAAGATATATCGAAAATAGTAAAACTGTTCGCCCAGCTCTCATTGTCTTCCAAATAGGCCCGCAATTTCGGGCTTTTTGTGAAAGAAACTACCAGTCCAAAATTTGGGATTTACAAAAATGTGTCTGTGATCCCTCCTGATTATGGCATGTTTTATTGTAAAAATCCCTTGGATTACAGAACATCAATGAGTTCGCACGCAGAAATACAATCATTTTGCGGGATGCAACCTTAATGGTATCACGCAGGCCCTTTCTCCAGGGGTTGGAGTGAATCGGGAACACAAACAGTTCTGATAAATAGGACTAGACTGGTCACTTTTGTGGTCGATTTGATACATGGTTTAGTTATTTAGATACTTTGCCGTGTGATGCAAGCCTCTTTACTTAAAAAGGGACCACTGTTCCTGTCATTTTTATGATATATTTCTAATATGTTGACTCGAGTTGTCGTATTTTCAGTTGTGTCAAATGTTGATCCGGACTGTCCCATTCTCTAACCCAATCACCAACACTCACGATATCCTAACCTTAACACCAAGAATATCCCTCACCCTAGCGTCCCTAACCATAACCACAAACCTATATATTCCTAACCCTAACTACAAACCTATATATCACTAAATCCGACCACAACCCCAATCCTAACCCTTACCCTACAGCTACCCTAACCCTAACTCTTACTCTAACCCTAACGACAACCCTAGCCCTAACCACAAACCTATATATCACTAACCCTAACCACAATCCCAATCCTAACCCTTACCCCGTCCCTAACCCTACCAGTAACCCTAACTGTAACCCTAAATATATCCCTAACTCCAACCCTAATATCCCACCCCTAAGCCTAACCCTAACAACAAACCTATATAGAACTAAATCTAACCCTAACCACAACCCCAATCTCAACCCTTACCCTACTCCTAACCCTAACCCTTACTCTAACCCTAACCCTAGCCTTAACCACAAACCTTTATATCACTAACCCTAACCACAACCCCGATCCTAACACTTACCATACCCCTACCCCTAACATTAACCACAAATCTATATATCACTACATCTTACCCTATCCACAACCCGAATCCTAACCCTTACCCTATCCATAACCCAAACCCTAACCCTATCTGTAACCCTATCCCTATCCCTAACCTTATTATTCTAACCCTAGCCCTACCCCTAACCACAAACCTATATATCGCTAAGCCTAACCCTAACCACAACCCTAACCGTATCCCTACCCCAACCCTTACTCTAACCCTAACCGTAGCCCTAACCACAAACCTATATATCACTAAATCTAACCCCAACCACATCCCCAATCCCTAACCCTTACCCTACCCCCTAACCCTAATCCTTACCTTAACCCTAACCCTAATCACAACCCCAATCCTAACCCTTACCCTATCCTTAACCCCAATCCTAATCCTATCTGTAACCCTATCCCTAACCCCAACCCTATTATACCACCCCTAACCCCTAACCACAAACATATATATCAGTAAATCTAACCCCAACCAAAACCCCCAATTTTAACCCACACCCCTACCCATATTCCTAACCCTATCTGTAACCCTCACCCTATCCCTAACCTTATTATCCTAACCCTAGCCCTACCCCTAACCACAAACCTTTATATCGCTAAGCCTAACCCTAACCACAACCCTAACCGTATCCCTACCCCTAACCCTTACTCTAACCCTAACCGTAGCCCTAACCACAAACCAATATATCACTAAATCCAACCCTAACCATATCTCCAATCCTAACCCTTACCCTACCCCTAACCCTAATCCTTACCTTAACCCTAACCCTAGCCACGACCCCAATCCTAACCCTTAGCCTACCCCTACCCTAACCCTTACTCTAACCCTAACCACAACCTCAAGCCTAACGCTTACCCTACCCCTTCACCTAACCCTAACCACAAACCGATATATCACTAAACCTTTCCCTAACCACAACCGCAATCTCAACCCTTACCCTACCCCTAACCCTAACCACAAACCTACATATCACTAAATCTAACCCTAACCACAACCCCTATCCTAACCCTGACCCTACCCCTAACCCTAACCTTTACTCTAACCCTACCCCTAGCTCTAACCACAAACCTATATATCACTAACCCTAACCACAACCCCCAAACTCAACCCTTACCCTACCCCTAACCCTAACCCTTACTGTAACCCTAACCCTAGCCCTAACCACAAACCTTTATATCACTAACCCTAACCACAACCCCAATCCTAACACTTACCTTTCTCTTACCCTTAACCCCCACCACAAACCTATATATCACTAAATCTAACCCTAATCACAACCCCAATCCTAACCCTTACCCTTCCCCTAACCCTTACTCCAACCCTAGCCCTTACCACAAACCTACATAT
This sequence comes from Acanthaster planci, assembly GCF_054643075.1. NCBI lineage: Eukaryota > Metazoa > Echinodermata > Asteroidea > Valvatida > Acanthasteridae > Acanthaster > Acanthaster planci. The sequence continues at coordinate 7,492,059 of NC_141787.1, forward strand.
CACTAACCCTAGCCACAACCCCAATCCTAACCCTTAACCTATCAATAACCCCAACCCTAACCCTATCTGTTACCCTATCCCTAACCCCAACCCTATTATACTACCCCTAACCACAACCCTAACCACAAACATATATATCAGTAAATCTAACCCCAACCAAAACCCCAATCCTAACCTTCACCCTACCCCTAACCCTATCTGTAACCCTAACCCTATTCCTAACCCCAACCTTATTATCCTAACCGTACCCCTACCCCCTAACCACAAACCTATATATCCCTAAACCTTGCCCTAACCACAATCCCAACCCTTACGCTACCCCTATATGTACCCCAACACTACCCATAACCCCAACCCTTTTATCCTAGCCCTAGCCCCAACCCTAACTGAGAAAGCATGTCTGTTGCGCTTGAATATGGCAATGGTCGTTACCGTGAAAACAAAACATCAAGCATTAGAGCACCCTTTGAAAATAGTGAAACAAAAGTTGAAAGCAAGGTTACTTGAGACAAGAATGTGCATTTTGAGGTTTTACATGAAAACAATGTAATTGTAGCTGTCCTTGAAATAAGAAGTTGGAAATTCAGATTTCCAAATCTAATATCTTCTTTGACAAATTATCTTGCATCTTTATCCAAGTTACATTTTATTTATAAATCACAAGATCACGTCATCATTTGTGCCATTTCACATACGTCAGTCTGTGTACAAGCCAGTGTTAAGGTTTTGATTCTCAAGGCCTGCGGTTGAATAAAAAGGTACATTTTAGACAAATTGTATAGGAAGAATATGCGCCAACTTTGTTTTGTGTGTGTACAATCACAACTCTTTTGCATGAGTTCATAGTAACTCCAAAGACGGTGTTTCATCATGCCGTTTTCATGCACAGCACCTAGGGAAATACGGAATGGTCAATACTTGCATTTAATATTTTCTTAAGTTTTGAGAAATGGCAGGTAAATTTTGGTAGTGTTCTATTTGAGTTCGAAAAGGGACATACTCTTGACCAAGTAACATGGGTGACATTTTTCCCTTGTCCCTTTTTGTAACTCTAGATATAAATGACAACATGAAGTTTCGGTCTTGCCAAAATTAAATGTAACGTGGGTTACGTGGAGATAAAAACAAAACTGAATGGAGTGCGCCGTGATACAGAGGCTGTCTACAGCTTTTAGGACGTGATTAGGGTAAAACCCAAATCTTTACTGATTCGACATCCAGTGGATTCTCTGTCATTTTCTGTTGTTGAAATTCAAAGAACTATAGGCATTGTTTGTTTGTTTTGCTTTTGTTTGACCAGTTTTCTGCTTGTATTTGGGGGAGCAGATCTGTTGGCGTGACGCAAGAAGATTAATCCAATACAAGTGAGACACGAATGTCTTTTGTGAGGATTTCTGTTTGAAAATATCAAGTGATTCTGCTGTTGAAAGCAAGCGAAATTGTACTAAATGTTTTTCCGTCAATGAAATAAGGTGCCAGACTGTGCGGCTCCTTGATCTGTTTCTCTTGCACCGTCAATAATAAAAATTCACTGAGATACGTCGCTGTTCTTTCGATTGAGATCACTAGGCAGAAATGGACCCCAACACGGTTGAAATCGGTTTTATTGTCAAACATTTAAGAAATGTAGATTATGAATAAAAAAGTGATCCTTGTATTCCACCCAGAAAATTGCTTTGAGAGTTTTGCGCTCACGAAATAAAAAAAAGTGAGGGAAAAATATAAAAGTTATGTTTTGTTGACCAAGCATTCAGGCGCACGGACTCCTGAAATTCGCAAGGAATCGCAGTTACCGGCTTCCATATAGGACTCTTCTGGGATCTCGGGGTTCCCGGCCCACCACACTTCCTCCCTGCCCATCCATTTAGCTCTAAAAAGAGTTCGAGCGACCATGCAAGGGAGGAAACGAGACAAGCCCCTAAGCCCTGGCCGCCGAGTCGGCCATATGTCTCGAACCTGTACTAAGGCGCTCACCTGGACTTCGCGGACAGTCCCAGCAGAAGAGCTTATCCCGTGGGCTAAGGTACTGTTGGTATTTGGCGGGGTGAAATAGAGTCTCTTATAGCTACTGACTGACAGCAAGCTTTGGGAAAATAAAAGTCACCGGTGGGATTCGAACCCACGATCTGACGATTTGATAACCACGAGCTTAACCATTTGGCAATTTCAGAGAATTGCTTCGGGTCGTTCATATTTACGTAGATAACAAAACCATTATTAACCAACTTATACCGTACAGAATTTTACTCTGCAAAGAATGAGCGATCAAAACGTCACAATAGTGCATCATGTAGCAAAAATGCACAATTGGCCTGCACACAAATCTCACTGGCAGCTCTTCCTTGACAAGTTTGAATTAATGTGCGCGCATCAATATGGTAAAGTCCCCAGAGTGCACGTCCGTCCAGACACGTCTCAACTCTTAAAGGTTGCACTACACCAAAACACGCGCCCATAGGGGTGCTCTGCCCAATTCAGGGAGAATTCTTCGCCAAACTGAGGCGCTGAAAAAGTACCCCTAGAGTTTATTTGAAAAAGAGGAGATTGAGTGGCCCAAGAAATTGTGGGATTGTGGAAGAATGGCCCAGAATGAATTCTCCACATTCAAGCTCTCCCATCCCAGGGCCAAGCACAGCAAAATGTTACTGACAAATTGTTCAAGAGACTGAAAAGGGGGAGGGATGTCATTTGAAAAATGGCTTCGGAAGCCAGACTTGGTAGTGTTCACTTTTTTAAGGGGGGGGGGTGAATTTGTTTTTGGTGAATAATTAGAAATATCATTGGTTACGTATCCTACTTAAAATTCTCTCTTCTTTTTGTTTTTTTGTTTGTTTGTTTTTTAAGTTGCCGCTGGGGGGGGTAAGAGGCCCGAAGGACTTTGGTTGCCTGCACCGGGGCTGCAAACGTGGTCGATTTTACCTTGTCTTCAAATGGGCTTCCTTTAGTTCAGTGCGCGCATAGAAAGCCGTGAAAAATCAGAGCGAAATAGCGCCGCCTGTTGACTCTCAGAAGAGGTTTGTCTCCGGTTTTTTCGCTGAAAATTCAAGATTTTGGCCAGTAGATCACTTTTTGTTTCAATTTATGGGTTTTAGTCACGATTTGTTTTTATTTGCCTTTTCCCAAAGATATATCGAAAATAGTAAAACTGTTTGCCCAGCTCTCATTGTCTTTCCAAATAGGCCCGCAATTTTGGGTTTTTGTAAGAGAAATAACCCGAACTGGAAACTACCAGTCCAAAATTCTGGATTTATAAAAAGTTTCTGTGATCCCTCCTGATTGTGGCATGTTTTATTGTATACAGTCTAAACAGATTTTTTAACTAGTATAAAGTTAGCAGAAAACATATCAAATTAATTAAATTAAATCTAACACTAGAGTCAACCTGTCATTAAATTGCTCTCTTGGTTGTGAAAACTGGGTTTCCACACAAAACTTAATTTCCTGGAAAACTACACGTCATGACTTTTCCAGGATTTTTTGGGAATAAGAAGTTTAAAAAATGCATGACCAAGACGTTTGTAGGAAACCCTAAAACATTCATATGAGTAATCTTTAAATGGAAATGAAATGTTTTCAAGGTTTACTCAGTTCCATCTTGCAGGACAAAGATCCTTTTGAAGGGATCCACTGTTAGAATAGTGCCTTTGTGTCCATCACTTGTTTCAACTTGACCGCCTTGCTGACACTCTCTCAAAAACTATACTGCTTCCTCTAACACTTTTTGACGTTGATTTTTTTGTGGCTTGCCTACGGTTTTCTGTAACAAAGATATACGATATTTGTTGACTATAATGCTCACCCGTGTTAAACTAATTCAAAGGTAGAAATCTGTGATTTATGAAAACGGGACTTTTCAAATATCTTTCTAGGGTTTTATGGCAAACTGAATATTTTGAAAACTGCACCAAGACTGTAAAATGATGGATGATGAAGATTAGGAAATCACCTTAACCTTGCCCTTATATGGCAGTCAATTTACTTTGGAGACTACATCAGGAAAGGAAAAAAAGGCCCCAGAATATTTCATTTCAACTGATGACACAATTATCTCATTGGTATTCTGTTTGCAAATGATTGTTACTTTGTTACAAATTGCTTTTTTATACGTGCACCAAACATTTCATATAGATTATAAATGTACGTGACAATGAACTCTAAATTCTTATTTTTTAATTTTCATATCACTACGCAGTATCAAGCCAGTGATCAATCCAGCAATGAATGACCACAACCAGCGAAGGATGACACATATCTGTCATTCCCTTTGTACCAAGGACTTGTACCTTCAGCAGAGGTCAAAAGCGCAGAACTACTGGCTTACCAGGGGCAATAAAAATTGTCCACTGGGGAATTTCAGAATGGATGTTTTCTTTCCGAGTCAGAGAGGTCTAACTTGGATTCGTTTAAATGGGAGAAATTCGTAATGTTTCGGGCCCAACAGAACCCGACGAGAGACGCTCTTGCGAGCTAGGGTGCCTCACCGACGCGTTCACGGGTGGGGCTGAGTTGGTTTTTGCGACCGAGTCCAAACTGGAGATGCGACCTTTCGCGGTCAACGAAGTCCGAGGAAGAAATCTTCAGCGGGCGCCCAAGTAACGCTACCCTTCTGGCACCCACCGCGGGACCGACGCCGCCCGCTGCCAGATGCCGCCCTCGGGCTGGAAGCCATGGTTCATCCGTGCCGAACAGCTGATCGCACGATTTGCATTGGGACCGACTTGGCAACTGCCCGAGAGCCCTCCTGCGGGGTACACTATTAACCGTGGATTTCAAGTCAGTTTGGGGCGGCCGCGTCAGACATGCAGCCCAGCAGCCAATCCTCGGCCACCGGAGAAGCGCTCGTTCACTCCGCCGTCAGTTCCGGCAGGCCCTCCTCCGGCTGCGCCCGCTCTACTGCCCAGTCCAGGACACCTCTGGCCCACCAGCGACGGGGCCCCGCCACTCGTCTTGGCCCGGGGGGGGCCTCCTGCCGCACCCGCCGCTGGTCCTCCCGGTCTCCTCCTCCAAGTCCGGTCCGCCCGAGGGCCACTGGGTGCCGGCTGGCCCTGCACGCTGGACCTCCTCCCCCCGCTGCTGGACCCCACCACCCCTGCCTCCCTGCAACCCTATCCTTGTGAGCTCGAGACCACCCTCCCCCTGTAAATAGACAAACCAGGGAGTGGGGGTTAAGGTCCAAAATGCTCTCATTGAAATACGCACGTTTTGGGCCCAACCGGTCCCGGGGCGTAGCCCTCTCAGAGGCCTTGGGTGGGCCAGCGAGCCGATGGACGGCAGGCCGGAGACGCCCGGCCCGCCCGGCTTCAGGGAACCCCGGACATCCGAACCTCTCGGGCCAGGTTTTCTGAAGAAGGCAATTCACCGCGCCGCAGCAACCGCACCATCGCCCTAGAGTCGGGTTCGCCCAGGGAACCGTCCCGGAGCTTGGCGCTCGATCGTGTCGGAAATGCATGGCTATAAGCGGACAATATAGCCCTCTTAGAGTCCTGGGCGGAGCATCCCGGCCCGCTCGGCCGCAGGGAACCCCGGACATCCAAACGTCTCCGACTCTGTTTTCCGCGGACAGGGATTCAACGCCACGCACCGCGGGTCACACGGGCCAACGAGCCTGCCGCCCGGTAGGCAGGTGTCTCCTTCGCCGCACCGTCGGGGCCGTGGGGCCTCGCGACATGCCTCACGCCGCCGGTGGCATGCTGGGGACCCGCCAGGAAATCGGATTCGGGCGGGTCAAATTTTGGCCATGCTGACGGAGAAACCTTCCCCTATATATAGGCGAACCGGGAAGTGGGGGTTAAGGTCCAAAATGCTCTCATTGAAATACGAACGTCATTACGAATTTCTCCCATTTAAAATCTTTCAAATCTCCACATCCTTTCAGAAGAAAAAAATAATGGTAGCATGTCTCCCTGGGGATAAAGGTATCTATCCAATCACTCAACATCTAACCGATCCAGACTTGCCTCGTACCGGTGGTCAGTCTATTAACTTGGCATTGCCCCACCAATGACTATGCCATAGAACCACAGGTTGACCGGGAACCCCGGTCAAGCTTCAGTGAATGGCTCCTCTGGGAGTATTTTATACAAACTGGTCACAGAAAATTATACTAAGGGGGAAAAGTGGCCTACATTTACATGTACACAGTAAAAGAGTTTACCAGTACATGTGTACACAGCCCTAGTGTAAATGCATGTACATTGTACATGTAAAATGCAAACACACTTTGTACAAGTACTGCGTGTGTTCTGGGATCCCATCTCGAGTAGGGATGCTACTTACATTGACCCCAGTACTTTTTGCTGGGTTCTGAAAAATATAGGTCTATTAATTTTGTACAAGTTGATAGGTTCTTACAAGGTTTGAACGTGCTCCTTTTCCTTTGTATTTACACTTTCAATAATCTATTTTATTCAAGGTGTTTGTGGGAATGGGGTGGGATTGTGTTCATTTGCCCTTGTATATTTTAAACGGTCTCAACAATTCTTTCATGTTTGTATAGATTTTTGATGCTGCATTCTTCGAATAACACACCAATGTTGATTCGACTCCATGAACCACAAAATAAACGAGGATTTTGCCCAAATTCAACTGAATTGTTCTATCTTGAAAGAATAAAAGTGGGTAGTATAGCTTCAATAACCCAGTGGGCACGAGACGTCGTTATGACGTCTTAAAGACGTCTAATATTGACGTCTTATAAATGTCTTTTTTGAGTCGTATATGCAAAGCCAAAAGACGTCAGCACCCTGACAAGTAAACGACGTCAGTGGTCTGACTGGAAAAAGACGTCAGCGTTTTGGCGAGTAAAAGACGTCAACATTGCGACTAGTAAAAGACGTCAACGTAGCGACTAGTAAAAGACGTCAGTATTGCGACTAGTAAAAGACGTCAACATTGCGACTAGTAAAAGACGTCAACGTAGCGACTAGTAAAAGACGTCAGTATTGCGACTAGTAAAAGACGTCAACATTATGACTAGTAAAAGACGTCAGCCTTGTGACTAGTAAAAGCCGTCAGCATCGTGACTAGTAAAAGACGTCAGCATTGTGACTAGTAAAAGACGTCAACATTGCGACTAGTAAAAGACGTCGACATTGCGACTAGTAAACGACGTCAACATTGAGACTAGTAAAAGACGTCAGCATATTGAGCAGTAAAAGACGTCGGCATTAAGACGTCTTTTATCCTTGAAATATCAAGGAAAAAAGACGTCTGCATTGGACGAGTCAAAATTTTTTTGTTTTTCAAACTTACTTACGATAAAAAGACGTTCACATGACTTAACACGCTGCCTGGCTGTAAAATAAATTTTGACAAGAGCGACTGATTACAACGAATTATGATTTTTTTATTTATCTAACTTTCGTTCTTTACAAATAACCCGTTAGCACACTTTACTGAAAACGAAAGTCTACCCAAATATTATGTACCAATATTTCTGTTAAATTCAATGGCTTTGGACGCACCATTGCAATTGCCCCAGCACAATCAACGTGAAAATGAAACTAGGTACATGTACACTTAGCCGCATAATGTACAATTTACCTGTGTAACATCAATTAACATATATTTGCATATTGTCTTTGGTGCCCAAAACCACTTTCGTAAAGGTGATTTTGCCATTTTGCTCGTGTTTCTTACTAGTGCGAGTAAAAGGTAATGTTTTTGTGGAGAATTTTATTCTGAGTCACCTTGTGTGCCAAAAAGTAAGAATTGCTAAAATAAATATGGTTTCAACCTGCCATCCCGCCAACTGTGACCAAATTGGAAAGAAAAAGCGATGCACATAAGCAAGCTGCGTGCCATTATAGATCAGTCTTGTAGCAACTGTGATCCTAGCGCATCAATCGGGAGGAAATGTGTCTTAGCACATAAAAAGAAACCAAACGCGCCAATGTCATCATCGACGAAACGCGTAGGTACCCAACCTCAACCTAGTAAGAAACCTCTTTGAACATCGTCTCCGTTGCTTTTAGTCAGAAGGCAACGTCTTCGTGAATCCACAGGTAAAAATTTGTTCATGTACAAAATGAGCCTCTGTACATTAGCATGACATTTGTAATCGCAATTGGCATAAAATTCTCTGTTAATGTACAGAAAAATTTGTAACAGTGCAGTTCAAAGGTTTAAAATTGTACGTTTACGGACAAGGCAAGAATGGGAAATATTAATCACACAAATACTATAATAAGCCATGTAACCGAATATTTGGCAAAACAAAACATTTCCAACCAGGTAAGACTTAGTAAAATACGTTTTAGATGTACATGTAATGGCATTTATGAGAGGTAGAAAAACAGACATCAGTTGATGAAAAGTTGCATGCTTGAACGCAAAATTCAAATCGAGTTGGCTTAGAATTTTAAAATGAAATGGAAAAATGGAACACGATTTTGAGAAAATTTTGTCTCACAAAGTGGTTTGTCAAAGCTTTTGGAAAACAGACCTTCCTTTGAACAGCCCCAACAACGATCTGGTCATTTGCAATGCCGAAAAATATTTTACCCATGCCCCTCCCCCCCAAAAAAAACAATCAGACTTGCTAGTTTGTTACTTCGTAAAAATCTCCAAAAGTAAACAGCCAGGAAACAGGTTATATGATTCACTAGATTGGCTGCAGTCTACCTTCATAAACCTGACAAAATAAAGCCGAGGAAACAATGTACATATACATACATCTATTTTACTTGCAATATAAGACCCAATAAGACTCAATGCCTATGTGCATGCCTGTTGAATTATGCAGAGCTCTTGCAAAGTCTCTGATAAGAGTACTTCAAGTACTTGGCAATCCGCTGTCTTACTTCAGACACCGTTGTATTGTGTGAAGCAACGACGCTTTCTGCAAATGTTACACAAGAAGAAAATGACAACTTATTTTCGGAGAAAACTGTAAGGACTTTGGTGGCAGCAAATAAACTGGTCTTTTACTGTAGATAAAAAAGAAATTTTTTTGCCACCAAGTGTCTCTAAAATCTTTCGTTGAGTGGCCAATATTGTGTATTGCATCACATACTGCCAATGAATGTATCCTAATAGCAACAACTAATTGTTACTGCGCAAAACAACTTTAGTACTGCTAAAATAATAACAAGGTCAATTGATTGATCTGTTAGTAGCTTTTCTAGCTGTGCTTGAACAATACATATATATTACTTTTTTACCTTCGATTACTGCACATAATGCAGTTTTTCCAAATGCCATCTTACTCTTGTTCAGTCCCTTCATGTTGAACTCACTCTGAAGGGAAGGGGTCATCATCCTGCAAAACAATCAATAATACGAAACTCTGAAGACAATTAGTGGCAGCAAACCAGTCATTTTTCACTGTCTCTACCACAATGGGTATGTGCACCTTGGCTTAGCCGTACTGTTGCCACAAGTGTCTCCAAAAGATAGAAACAGGACCATGTGTTTCAATGCACGAAGAAAGTTAGTAATAGATACATATATAGACATACATGTACAGGTAGTTACATTTACTGACCTGTTCAACACATTTCGAACCATATCCTTCATGTCAATTCCACCAACTCGTCTACAGTAAGCAACCTAAAAGAGAAAAAGTTGAGAAAAAACCTAAGTAAATAGGACAATCACAATGCTGCTTAATTTTAAAGTCAAAGGCTAAATTGAATACAAAATAATGTGACAGAAGCACCATATGATACACTACATCCCTTTTGGATGATAACGTATATGTTTGCTAAAGCACAGTTGATGAGTAAATGTGGAGGGTAGGAAGCACATGCAGATAAACTGTGTTAATGACAAGCCAAGTCCTGTACATGGACATTTTGTTGCTCTCCTTTACGTGTAAACGTTGTTATCATGTAATTCTAGGATATATGATATGGAAAAATGCATAATACAGAATGAGGAAAAGTTATTGGAGCCACACTTGCTATGGATTAACATAATAAAAATATGATCACTATAAAAACTGTCATTCAGATTCATACCAAAGCAGAGCGGTAGGTGACATCCAGGAGTTTCTTCTCAAGATCCAGAAACTCCTCTTTTGTCTTGACAGGGTCCTGGGCGATTTTCTCTTCATCTCCTAACATACAACCTTCAGATTGGCGCAGTAGTTTACTTAGAAGTTCTTTCACCTCGACAAGCTGATGTAAAACCCTCTTTTGAAATCCTTTGAACAAGCAGGTGGAAACTATATGTAAACATCTACAACACTGTTCAATGTGCTCTTCGAGCTACTCCTGAACAGCTAATACGTGTCCATAATTGTTCTTAATTTTATTTTAAACTAACATAAGATATATTGGCGGACTTTGTATTCAGTAACATAATGATGAAATTAAACCTACTTGCGTCAGACATGGGAAAAGAAGCACTGCAAGACTCGGAGGACAAACTGCCACTGCCAGGTTTCGGTGATGACTTGTCATGGGCAGATTTTGAAGACACTGATTTGCCGCTGGCGGGTCTTGATGACACTGAAAAATTGCAGCTGCGAGACTTTCTCAATGATGTTAGCTTCCCGCTGCCACAAGGTGACGACAACTTGGCATTGTAAGACTTTGACGCCAGTGACATTTTGCTGCTTTTGGACTTGGGCGACGATGGCTTGCCACTGACAGACTTCAACGATGTTTGTTTGCGGCTAATAGGCTTTGACGATGAGAGCTTGCTGTTGCCAGAGTTTGGCGACGATGGCTTGCTGCTGCCAGATATTGACAGCTTATCACCATGTTTAGAGGACAACCCACCAAACAAGGTGATGGGAGTTGAAGTAGATGCAGGGGAGGAAGGAGATGAGATGGACATGAGTGAACCAACAGATGAGGTGGACGCAGGTGAGTTGGGAGGTGTAACTGATCTGGGCGATTCGCAAGATGAGATCGATCCCGGTGATCCTGTGCCCAAGGTGGAGTTGGGATGTGAAGTTGATCCAGGTGAGACAGTCAGTCTGTATTTCTTTGGTTCAGAGGGCAAACTGAAGGGATCTGTAGACAAAAAAAAACCTTGTTGCAATTGTCTTCATTTCAAAGTTTGAGTTTTTGTAGTTTTACAGAACTCAAAAATATATTGATTCCATGCTTTGCAAACCATTCACCCACACATTTGCCTAGACAATATTGAAGTTTACTGCACGTGTGTATGTACATTACAAACAAAATGTGTTGACGGAGTTATGGCACTATCAAATTGTACTAGATAACACTTCATCGTTCGTGACTTGTTACACTTTTGAGTACAGAACGATATGGTCTTGCCTAGTTGTGTCCAGTGAGGGACATAATCCATTGAAGTTTTCATGGGTTAATTTCTGGTAAAACTACGTCATCTCACGCAGAAAAATTATGATAGTTGATATCAATTTTTAATGATTGAGTGGAACAGTAAGTAGAAGCAAGACTAATTTATGCACAGGGACTGGTTTGGATTTAGATTGTTGAAATTAGTAGGGTTCTTGTGGAATATTAAAGTAGTGTAATAAATGTACAGAATTGTATGTATTTGGGTAACTTACCTTGAGGGGAGCCACCACTCACTTTAACCACGTTTTGCTCCTCATTCTCAGGAAACACATCTGCAAAGAAGATACTTTTGTGGATAATGAGCTTTAACTAAGGTCTTGTGATTTGAATGCATGTATCTGCACACACTACAGTGCGTGCAGTAATTTTTTTGTTGTGTGCCGCAACATATATTTTTGAGAAAGTTGAGTAATGCCCGCCATTTGTAGCCTACAGAATATGAGTTGTATTTGTATTAATTATTACCGGTTTCAAAGTCTTCCCCAAATGTCTTCCTCTTTCTGGATCGTTTTTCTTCAGTTTCTTCTTCACTGGCCTCAGCTGTTGTTGTGTCATCATAACTGTCACATGTTTTGGGGTCATCTTAACAAGAACAGCAGAAACACATTTAGAATATCCGGGAGAATATAAATAAGGGTTCATGCAAATTTTACACTAAACATTCACACTTTGGTTTGTCACATAATTGCTACAAGCAAGAAACCTTTGTATGACAGCAGTGTAAAGTTTATTTACAATTTCCCGAAAAAAATCTTTATGATTTTGCAAACACCCCAGGAAGGTACATGTACATGTAGAGTTGAAAAATATTATCATTTTCGTCAAACATGTACATTCCGGTAATTACCTGTTATGCTTAACTGCAGGCACTTGCCAAACCCCAAATCTGTATTTTGTCAATAGCACAGAACTGATCATACTTGTACATTAAAAGATGCATAGGCCTACCTGCGGAAAGCTTAAGTTTAACCAGGGGAAACTGTCGCCAGTTGTCACGGGGCTCTTGTCGCGATTCATATGCCTTGATAGCATTCGGACCTGGCGGCCAAAACAACATGCGGTTTCTGATCCAGTTGGACGGGACCGTGCCTTCCTCCTCTCTCTTTTCCTCCCTCCAAACTGCTCTTGAATACATCCTGAAAAACATAAATCATCCCTACATGTATGGTAGTTGATGTAAGCATGTATGGTAATTCAGATGAGAAAAATTGGACTGCTCCAAAACAAACACTGACATTACAGGGACACCCCCCCCAAAATTTAATGATACTTTAAATGATCCATATTGTCGACTGAACGTCAAATTCACATTTCACAAAGCATGTCTTGTTTCCACCTTCATGAAAACAAGAAAAAAATTGGGACCTACAAGTACATCCCCATGTGTACGTTGTATGAGGTTCCCCAGGATCTTATGTGAGTGTTAGGCAAGAACACTTTTAAATAAAATATGTATTAACTTCAGTAAAATGAATCAAATTTATAGAAACATTCTTACAGTGCAACATGTTATCGTCTTCCTTGACCATGCAGCATTGGCATCAACACAAAACCATTATTGTATTCCAGACAAATGCCCTTGTGGTACAGTTCATCTTCATGAAGAATCTGTCTCCTACAATTCCCGATGTTATCGTTTGTAATGAATGCAATGTTAAACAGCATGGACTGACAAGGCCGGGTAAACAAATTTTGTAGATGTCGTTTTCTTGTGATATCACAAACCCAGTGTCCATCATTGCGTTTTTCTTTAACGAAAGCAAATTGTTCTGTTCTTAACAAAAAACAGCTGTCCTTTCTCTTGACAGAAATGTGTAGGTGGTTTCGATGAACTGCTTTATCTGCCCCAGCTTCTTCTGATTCCATCATTCGTTTTGTGGCCTGTGCAATAGGATTATGTGCATTTCTCACCAGTTTTTTGACAATGTTCAATTTGCTCTCAAATGGAAATGCAGACAGTTCGTTAAGGGAGCACTGGAAATGATCAACATCCTCACACAAGTGGGTCAGACTGTGCACATTGTAGACGTTGAATGTAGGTCCATAGATGTGTTGGCAGTTTTCAACAAAGTAGTTTAGCAACTGTCGAGCATAGGGAAGATACTCATTTCGCTTATCATGATGAGTATCCAAACAGATAGAAATGGCAACTGTGAGAGTGAGAAAATGTACGTACAAATTGTCATCTACAATTCCGTTTAACACAAGAGGACCGGTATACAAAACAAATTGGCGGAATTCTGTGGCTTTCCATCGTTCTAAATCGTCCAGTGAGCGAGGTTGCCTTGCGAACTCCGAGGGTAGTTGTCCGTTGAGAAAAGACAACTTTTCTGATATTCTGTTCAGAAGCTGTTGGGACAGTTTGCATTTCCGGGGTCCCTTTTTCAAGTAAATTAAGATTCTTCGAACGACCCCAAGGCATACCAGGTGCATGTAATCCAGCACGAAGGACGTTACACATGGGAATCCTATCTCAATCAACGGTGATCGTTGAAGTTGGTGATCTGGTGAATAGGCCATTTCAAGGAACTGGTCATTAGTCCTTGAAGCAGTTTCTTCAACTGTGTCATAGGTGATTCTTCCACCAACATGGGCCCCTTTCACTGTACATCTTTCACAGGCATGGTATCCAGAATGCCCTTTCGTGCATTTCAAAAATGATCTCGCAGGGGCGTCACATATGAAAGCCTCGACATGTACCGCAAACTTTTTATCATCATAAGTGATGCCTTCATCAACAAGAGTTGAATATTCATGAATGAAATCTTGTAGGAAATGCTCGACAGGTTCTGGCTTGGTTTTGCCACGGAACAGCGCAACAACACCTGGATGAAAATTGCCAAATGATGCAAGTATGGGCCAAAATTGGTCTTTCGATGACTTGTACAATGGTATTCCATCAATGTTGATCTTTAGAGATATCAAGTTCCTTTCCTCAACAAAGTTCTCTTGCTTTACCAAAGTTTTAGTTATGTATCTTTCCACTCCATAATAAGCATATTCTCCTCCGCATTTCTCCGCAACAACAACATTTCTTGGCGTTTTGAGAAGTGTGCGTGCATCTTTTGGAAGCCTGAGTCCTTCATGCCTTAAAATTACAAGCAGTCCATTTACACATGCACGAGTGAGATTATTTTCAGTTGCCCATTTTCGGAGTTTGTCATCTAATGTGGGTGTGTCGTTTGTATCTATTTCGATATCAGACTCTCCTGACGAGTCATACATGTAATCTTCCAAATCTGAGTCTAAATCAGATTCTAGCGTTGTTGAAGAGTCACCACTTCCATTATCAGAACTGTTTGCCTGTACTGGCTGTGGTAAAGCATCGTTAAAATCTTCGTGTTCATCTCCACTGGGGTATTGGGATGCTGTAAAGATGGGCTGGTTGTCCTCATCACCACTACTGTTTGCAGCTAGAGTAAGGACTTCAGCCCGACATCTGCGCCAGGTCTTGTAATAAGCCATTGCCCGAGTAACCTATATTGAATTCACAGCAAACTCATTTTATGACTCTGATGAAATTATTTGACGTCGTAAAGCTCAATGATTAAGACAGTAGTCCCGTGATTCTTAATTAAAACCTTCTGGACGACTTCCAGGCGGACGTGGGTAAAAAAGTTTTTACGTACAGTGGTTGCGTACCCGAGGTTGCAATTCACAAACTGGCATTATGAAACAATGATGAAATAGTCAGACAGTGTGCTCCAGAAATGATCATTATTCCCAACTCCTTACTCTGAAATTCTTCCCTTTTTGAAAGACCATTAGTGGGGCATTCATTTATTTTTTTGGAAAGACCTTGCGTGGGGCTACATCAGTACATGGGTCTGTCCTCTCATTTCGAAAACGTGACAACAAAACTTTTGTGCCCTTGCGTAAAGCTGGCATGTCTGGAAGCAAATTCAGTTTTCTGATACATTCATTTAGTCTCACCATAGTATACAGTACTGGTCAGCCGACATGCTAAACACGATCATTGAACCTTACAGACTCAGTGCACGCTTTTCATCGTGATTTGCTTTGTGTTAGCCTAAGATGAATTTCAAACCCCCGTTTTGTCGTGTTTAAGTTCCTCCGATTGCACCCATAGGCCAATTCAGTTGCCACTCGAAAATGCAAACAGTAAACACCTTTGGGGGATTTTGATCAGGAAATTACTCCCCATAATTGCGCTGATCCATTCCCTATAATGCGTTAAAATCGGAAGGAAGTAGACTTTTGAGATGAACACAACTTGAATGAGGCCTTCTTATTACGATAAGCACAAGGTATAGACTCTCCAGGTGTTAGGCAATTTTAAAATAGGCTACCCGTTTCAGAAATGGTCCCATGATGGTCTTTAATTAAAGCCTCTGTCCAATTTTCAATTTTAAATTGTCACGTGCAATTTGCTTCCTATTCATGTCCATCGCTGACACATCCGTAGACCTTTTCAAATTTTGCTCAGCGTATTTCGTAATAGCCTACGTGAGCTAGACGAAATACTATTCTGTGCGGTTGGTACTTGCTAAGTCATTTTCTGGACATGGTCTCCCGTGCTTTTTTCTTCCTTTTTTAACATCATGTTTTTGTGTCCTTTGGCAACGTTTAACAGTGCATCTGGATAGGGCAAAGACAGAAGAAGACCGAATTGAGGATGTATGGTTACTTTGGCTTATATATACTCGTATGAAAGTCGTTTTAATCAAAGATGCAAACAGAAAAGAATATTTGTTGATTTTCTGCAGCCATATGCATCAAATCAGTATAGCCATTACACCGAGACTTAATGACAAACACCAACTGGTGGCCAGCCCAATATATATACCCTGAATGTATAACCTCAAGGGGTACATAACTTTGTAACCTCTTGCCCCTAGCTGCCCCAACTCCAATCTACATGTAGTCCATGGGTCACATTCCACTGGCTGACCAACTCATTATGCGGCAAATTTCCACTATTTGGATTAATATACTATTCCCACGGCACTTGACCGTGCCCTGCTTCAGCTTGTCTCTGTGCAGGAACTGGCCATAATGGAAATATTAGCCTCAAAACGAAACTTTCAATCACTATATTATTTCATCTAGCACTGCAATTTACTCAAACATACCGAACTGGTATACACCGTCAATCGTTCTGAGAATCACGAATTTGCCCTATGTGTTCTTGAACTTCCCGGAACTTTGCAGCGAAACCCACATAACCCTTGCAGTGCGAAGGTTCATGAGTAAAAGTACTTTCCATGAATTAAGAGCGTATTTCAGAGACAAAATATCATGTCCGATATATGCAAAAGCTATTTAAAATATTACATTCAATATTAAAATCCCTAAACAAAAACAGTCATGTCAGTCTATAATAGTAATAATATTTCATTAATTAATTTCACTCAATTATCAGTACATTTATAACTTGAGAGAAGAGAATGATAAAATTGTATTAATTCAGCCACTTATCAACTGAGATAAAGCTGCCCTGATGGGACAAAGACAGAAGGCCATATAGGCTGTCTGATTAAAAATAATTATGGCAAAATAATGAAAGTAACCAGGCACAATTAAGGGCCCTCCCTGCTGTCTTTGGCATGTTGCAGTTTTGGTGGGGGGTGTTTTCTATGGCAATTTCCCTCTGGAGGGGCTATATGCCACGAACGTTAAATTTCACCAACACATTTTTAAACACTTTGTGTACAGCATTGAAGTCATTCTTGAGAACTCACTAGGGGAAGATTAAATTTTTTTGTAAGTCCAATGTGGGTCCTAGGGAGCGGCTACGCGGATATAGGGTATACGAAGTGCATGGGCCTTGTGCGTCATGCAACGCAGAGTGAAAGAAGAATTTTCAAACTGAGTCCATTATGGGTCCCGGGGAGCGGCTACGCGGATACGGGGATACCAAGAGGGCCTTACGCGTCCTGCATGCAACACAGAGTGAATGGAGATGGCGGAAGAATTTTTCAAAATGTGGGTCCTAGTACTACGTACGATTGTGGATGGAAGTGTGACAACGTATCCGCGGTATCCGCAGCTACGAGGTGCATGGGCAAGGTGAGTGGCAGGGTATTCTGCAAATATGCCTCTTTGAGGCAATGGCAAGGATCCTTATATACAGATATAAAAATGTCAGCAGACCAGTTGAGACACGTCCAAAAATAACAAAATCATTAAACATGTCCGAAATCTACGGTCTAAATTAAATGAAGTATGGAAACAAAACAAAAAAGTCAACAAAAAAGGGAAGGGCCGAATTAAGAGAGCAAAAGAAGCCATACCATTACCAAGTAACAAAATAAAAGAATTCTAAGAGTAAACGTAAAAAGCGAAGAAAAAAATTGAAATGATAGATGGCAAGCCAATAAGCACAACTTGCAATGGTGCCTTTTAGCTCTGCTAAGTGGAGCGTTATTATTCCTCTTCAAGTTTACGATTTTGGAGGGGATTGTCCACTAACGATCCCGTCCAAATCGTAAAAGAGAAATACTAATGCTCAACTTAGTGGAGCTAGATGCTTTTTATAAAAGCCGACCAAAACTCGAAGGTTCGAATACTTTTGATTCTGTCAGTAGCTTATTTCCAAATGCCAGGTGGGTGAAAGTATAAGAGTAGCACTTTTATAAGCACTTACCTTGTAAAAGTAAGGAAGGGCCTAACCTGTCGTACTCTTCTTTGGGAACTTCTTTGGAGGACACTTGCTGCTTGTGTAGCAATACTCGAAACGGCGAACTAATTTCGATTTTATTCAAATCATTGTCGACTCAAAGCATGAAGTAGTCTGGTTCCCTGACCTGAAGATCCTTACTCCATTGGAAATTTGTGTAGACGCCAAAGGCAATAGACCTAACCGTAGTTCCAGAAGCCTGTTTTGGACATAGCCTCAGTCTTTGCCATCGCTGGTTCCAGTCGGCTTGCTCAGAGTCTCATCGAAAGGCTGGAACCAGCTAAGACTAGGCCAGAGCCATATGGCGCGGTTCGCATGCTAAGGTTTTTTAAGCCATTCGCTGCGAGCATATGCATGAAAATCGTCCGTTCTAAATGTAGGGGGTAATGTAATGTTATGTCATTTTAAATCGGAGGAGGGGGTTAAGGGTCGTTGCACTCAATATAATCATAATGCACATGCATGTGCAATGAAGCACACTCACGATTCCTGTTACGTTAAAATTTCACTGTAAAATGGACATTTGCTGCAGTGCTATCTCAAAAAACCCCTCTTTACAAATAGATGAGGCAAACAGAACAGTTACCTGCAGGCGGGATTTGGCAATATGCCAGTTTGATTTCTGGCGGGAATTGACATTTTGCGGGAAAATCTAGTGAGAACGTGCAACATCCGAGACTTTCGTAAGGTTATCTGGGGGGGGGGCGGCTGGCAAACGGCGATAGGTCAATTAAACACGCGATGCGGACCAAATCGTTCGTCGGCCTGAATATATTCACGGTTGCGGCATCATGAAGATTAGCCTACATCGGTTTGGGTTGGTGAAGATAAAACTTAAAAGGCGTGTTTAAGACGTTGTTTTTGTTTTTTTCTGCTATACGTATTTACATGTTTGACAAAGACTATAAAATAGCGTCGTAAAGACGTCGTGTGTTTCATGTATTGCTTGTTGAAGATAATATTTCAAACAGAGGAAAAAAGACGTCATTGAGACGTCATTTTATCCTTTCACTGTATGTGTATCACCTATGGTTTGACAACGACGGCAAAACGACGTCATAAAGACGTCTTAATTTTTGTGGTCAGTTGTCGTTGAAGCAATGTTTCTAACAGAGGAAAAAAAGACGTCATTGAGACGTCATTTTATCCTTTCACTGTATGTGTATCACCTATGGTTTGACAACGACGGCAAAACGACGTCATAAAGACGTCTTAAATTTCGTGGTCATTTATCGTTGAAGCAATGTTTCTAACAGAGGAAAAAAAGACGTCATTGAGACGTCATTTTATCCTTTCACTGTATGTGTATCACCTATGGTTTGACAACGACGGCAAAACGACGTCATAAAGACGTCTTAAATTCGTGGTCATTTATCGTAGAAACAATGTTTCTAACAGAGGAAAAAAGACGTCATTGAGACGTCATTTTATCCTTTCACTGTATGTGTATCACCTATGGTTTGACAACGACGGCAAAACGACGTCATAAAGACGTCTTAATTTTCGTGGTCATTTATCGTTGAAGCAATGTTTCTAACAGAGGAAAAAAGACGTCATTGAGACGTCATTTTATCCTTTCACTGTATGTGTATCACCTATGGTTTGACAACGACGGCAAAACGACGTCATAAAGACGTCTTAATTTTCGTGGTCATTTATCGTTGAAGCAATATTTCTAACAGAGGAAAAAAGACGTCTTTATGACGTCGTTTTTTGGGCCACGACCACTTTACGACGCACGACCACATAACGACCACAAAAAGACGTCTTTCACGGGTCGTGTGCCCACTGGGAATATTTAAAAAATTAGAGATGTGATATAAACACACTTAATTGAAGACGCAAAACCATACAGCAAATTTGAGTCCTATTTGACAGTTTTACCAAATTGGAAATAAATTACAACTAGGGAAGTAGATAATGAACTTCATTTAGTTACAGTGGCGTAACTAGGGTGCCACAGCTGAGGGGGCACCTGGGGGTGCACAATTTTTTTTCAGGGGGCACTGAAAATAATTGAACTAGGTAGATATATATTTTTTGTCCATTTCAAAATTTCAAATGTGGGGGTTGCACGGGGGGGGGCACGGGCCTCCGGGGGGGCACGTGCACCCCTGTGCCCCCCGTAGTTACGCCACTGTTTAGTTATGTAGAACTGACAAAAGACTCCGACACTTTTACTACAACAGTAATACCAGTTTAAGAAAACAAAGTGTGTTGTCTTTGTAAGATGTATATAAAAGGGTGAACTATTAAAAATGTCGTCTGTTTCTAGAGCACATAATGAATCAAGAAACACGAGAACATAATAATAATAACCAGTTTTACATAGCACCTTTAATTAACAGAAACTGACAAAAAAGAACGTGGCTATAAAAAAATTGAAGCACAATACACAAACAACACACCTGAATTATTTTAGAACAAATAAGTTGTATAACCATAACCAATCTGAGGTACGTTTGGATGACAATCACTGTCACACACAATACAAGCCGAATCACTGACTTAAAAGCCTAGAATTTGCATACTAAACTCTGTGACTCACGAGAACATCTTTCCTGAACTTGCATCACCCCACGCAATGGAGTCATAAATTTTGTATTACAAATACCCTGCAATATTTCATGTAGAAAATAAATTGGATAAATCTTAATATGAATATTAGCATTAGGAGTTTAACGCAGAAAAAGTAATACTACAAGTATTTATTGATTAATGAGTTATTCTAACCTCTGCACTTTCCAAATGATAAGGGTATTTTAATCAAAATAAGGTTTGTCAGAGAATATCCATAAATATAGTAGTTTGCGCTAGAAAAAGTTTAAGTCTTCAATGTGCAAGTACAAACCATACAATCAATTTGAGGCAAAATAAATTGCAGCTTCCAATAATTTATCACCGCGGGATATTGGAGGCTCTTGTCACTAAGTGGGTCAGTAGTGTTCAATTGCGGTTGCTGGTATGGTGATTTAATGCCTCGAACTAGTTTAAGCCCTGAACCATTTTTAAGAAGTAGAGAAAGTCGTCAATAAAGATTGTAGAGTCCAAAGGATTTAGAATGCTACACTGTTAGTAATAATGCTCAAAGTCAGCCGAAAGAAGTCAACAACACCGAGCAAGGAAGTTATTAATCGATCACTTTGTTGTCGACTTACTTCTTGAGAAGAGACCTCGTGATTGCCTTCATGGTGGCACACTGAAGAGCAAGTGGAGAAAGGAGGTCGAAATTCTTGAGATAATGACGATTTGAAGTTAGGGTATCATCTCCAATTCCAAATGTCCATTTGTTACATGATTCACTTTCAACAAAGTAACCAACAAGGGTTCTTGGAATTTCCGATGGGGGAACACGCTGTCGGTCTATTTGATCCATTGGAGTCTAATTGTTCTGGCTAATTGGAGGAAAATGCTTGACAACCAACCAACAGAGAAGGTAAATGACCGCGTTTAAATAAGGGGAATGTCCCTCATTGTCAGCGTACACCGTGATCGACAGCGAGGGCCCAGATTCGCCTTTGTGAATTTTTAATCAATTTCACAAGATGGAATTTGCATCCCATAAGAATGCGTGATGAAGAGGAACACCAGAGGAGCATCAATTATGCACAATGGCGTAACTAGGGTGCTACAGCTGAGGGGGCACCTGGGTGTGCATAATTTGTTTTCAGGGGCGCTGAAAATAATTGAACTAGGTGCTTGTCCAAACGCTTACCAACATAAATGGACGTAGATGTCCATTTCAAAATTTCAAAAAGGGCGTGAAATCTGTTCAAGTGACCCAATACACGTTTGGAAAGGGTCCACAGATTTCGCGCGTTGTGATTGGCCAACGCTCTGCAAACTCTTGGAGGCGCACTATTGTGAATCGTCCGTAACAACACAGAAGTTGAATCAACTAACGGTACAATCGTTGCTTTTGGCATCGCAGTCGTACAGTTATTCGTGACACGTAAATTTTTTGTGACAATAAGCCTACTCATAATTCCAGAAAATGACAACGCATACACATAAAACAGGCACTAAAACCTGCAGTGAGTTGAACTTTATTGATTGACGGTCTTTGAAACTGGAGAAATAAAGGCAGAAACATCCAAATGAGTACAGTTATTCAACTCAGCACATGCATGCAAATATCCCAAAGAATCCTTATGGGACATCCATACAAACTGCGCACCTTCAATCAATCACAAACCCCGGGTGGCCTTTTCCATTTTAGAATGAGGTATTCATCAGTATCATCCGTGACAGCTATGGGTAGGCCTATTCCCCCATACTATTCAATCGGATACATGTTGACTGATTCAGAAATAGCCCCTTTTGTGAGTTAAAGGTTAACAGAAACAGAAAACATTTAGTTCACGTGAAGTATTTTAAAAGTAACAATAAACACGTAACCATTTCAAAAACAGAATACATTCATTTTTACCACATTAATTGTGACCCCACAATGAAAAAAAAATCTCCTTTGGCCGTTTGCGCTCCCAGGCTGATTTGATGACGTCATCAGCAGAAATCCTCAATGTACAGTGTACAGTACATGCAGTATCGCACGCTTGCAATAGACCACGTTGTGTTCGATGTAGTTTGGCCCACAGGCAAACACTGACTCAGTTCAAGGTGGAAATAAAAAAGACACAGTCCTAGCTAGCGCAGTGTACATTGTTTTTGTTTTGGTTTAATAATTGCCTCCTCATGAGCGCAAACCAGACTGGTGCTAATTAGTCATGCCAATGTACATCTTCACTACGGTCTCTGGGTGCCACAACACGATGCATTTCAAAGCAAAGACAATTTCAGAGATGTATGTTTTTGGCATGCAAAGAACACTGTACATGAACATTACAAGAAATGGAGGAAAGGTGTCAAAGCAATGTTTATTTAATACAGAGTTGTTGTCAAGCAGCAATCAGAATCTTGTCGTGTTATGAACGTGTCTCTGCTCTTCAGAGAGACACAAAAGCATGGATTTCTCTCCTTTAAATGACTTCAATTTTTGGTAGAGGAGATTACGACAAAACATGCATCACAACTTCAACTTGACAGTGTCACTGGCGATGAGTTTTAGAAAATGTAGTTAAAGCAACAGCTACTGGTCTACAACTGTGTAACAATACTGAATGCTCGGTACTAACGTTACAAATAAAAGCATCTTTAAATAATCTTTAATCTAAGAATCATCATTATTACTGTTAAATGTGAATTCTCTTTTTATCACATCAGTACACGTATACTGAAACAGTTACATAAAGGGAATGCCATGGGAATGCCTTTCTACTGGTTGGAGACCATATTTGATAGGCCAAAGTGACGTCCTGAAAAATGGTTATCTCCAACCTCTCAACTAACTGGAATTCAGTGACGTTTTGTACATGTACTCTCATTAATCACAACTGCCCTGCTGTAATAGGTGTTTTTTCAATAACCTCACATCAACCGAGTCCGTCTCTCTGCCTGAGTGGAGTAGTTAATATGGGATTTGTTCTATTTCCCTAATTTTGCCATGCACTTCAAGAAAGCGCACACCATTGCAGCTTGATCCTGAAAGGTACTATACATGTATTTACATGTATACAAAGCTATCGGGGCACTGTGCCTCTAGCATCCTTGGTTTCACAAGGAAGTGCCGCTAAATCATGCATTGAGCAGGTTTTTATGTTACACCACTAGCGGCGTATCCAGTATTTGGTGTTGGGGGCAGGGCAAATTCAAAAGCGAATGCAGCTTCAAGCTCATTCAACATGATATTGGGGACCAAAAAAAAGCCTTAATCACGGTTCCAACATCCTTGCTTTCATTTGATGGTTTTATTTGCTTGGGGTTTTGATAAATAAATATACCGGTGACTTCTTTCCTAGTCAACGATGAAGCAGTCTTAAAGACAAGAAATCTGTGTGCCCCCCCCCAACGCCACTGTGCATCACGGAGCAGGGAGGGAAAATTTCATTCAGAGAAAAAAATGG
Source organism: Acanthaster planci (assembly GCF_054643075.1). Taxonomy (NCBI): domain Eukaryota; kingdom Metazoa; phylum Echinodermata; class Asteroidea; order Valvatida; family Acanthasteridae; genus Acanthaster; species Acanthaster planci. The sequence goes on from NC_141787.1 coordinate 7,515,938, forward strand.
ATATGAAGTGTTTACATAACTGAAAAATATTGTTCCGGAGTTATAACAAGGAGGGTACCTCATTAACTGTACTGGTTTGTTAAGTTGCGTTTAACTACATGTATACAAAACCCGTCAAACTTAACTCATTTGGGTAGCCAGGAGAGGGCAGGATTCTGAAAGGTACGAAAATGGCACACCAATTTTGAAATAAATGCTTCATGAGTAAATTACATGATGAATTTTGAACTGAACGAGGTCCATTTCCACCGGATTGCACTGATCAGATACCTCTGTAATTACATACTCTGGGGATAAGATGCTCTGCATGAAGTGCTCAAACTTGTGACAGTAAAGATTCCTAGGTAGACTGACTTTACTCTGCCACTCGAAGCAGTCGGTACTTGCATACTAAACCACATCTCAATAAAATACATATCAACCACGATGGAGCATTGCCTTGTTTCGCTCTTTTCACTGATGCACATTGGAATTGTTCAAAATATACTTTTCAAAAATGCATATCAAACAAACCTGGAGTGAAATATCCCAGAGTACGACAAATCACAAAAAGTAAGAGCACATTTAAGTAACTTAAAAATAGGAAGCAACCAAAGTCGAATTTTTTCCCCAGCTGATATATATATACAGATCGAGTTGTTTCAGACCAAATAATTCTGCTTAATCCTCCAAGATCCCCCCTTCAATATCTGCCTTTTGCAGGATTCAGCATGGCAAACCCCTGCATTGTTACTCCAAAGAAAGTCTGATGCCTTTTGAAAGTTTAAGTACACAGAGTGTGCCACTGGCTTCTTGCGGAGTTTGCAGGATACGCGAAGGATCCTGCCAAAACTATCCACCAAGATGGAGTTTTTCTGGCCGACCAGAACAGGTACTGGTATCGGAAGACATCTTAAGCTATTTTGCTGGTCTATACAGTCTGCGGCCAGTACGGTACAGCCCGGGTAGTTTTACTCGGCATTTTTGGCTGCATCTGGGGAGAAACTGCCAACTAGAATCTAGGCCAGGTGGAAGTGGGACAAAAAATGCTGGGCTTTTCCAGATTCTGGGCCCCGAAATCGCCTCTCCCAGGTCTCTGCTGGGAACCAATGTCAACCATGAAATGGTAAATCATTAACAATGAGAAAACAACTCCCTTCTCATCTGAACAAGCTACATATTTTTGGCAAGCCTAATGACGGTATAAAGCTTTTTGCGGGGGGGGGGGAATCCAAGATGCCTCTCCCTAAATCTACAACCAAAACACAATAATGTGAGAAAAGCTAAATACATGTACAAGGCCCTTCACAAAGCCACAAGATTCCTCTGTTTGGACTGCTGCTCTGTCCTGAAATCATAGCTATATCTGAGGAGCACATCTTCAGCTGTTTGGAGCTGTGGCGTTTGAAAATCCTTCAATGAGGGAGAAAGAGAGAGAGAAAAAATCCTCTTGTTAAGAATGTTCCACTGGGAACACCAATTTCTTTTCAAAAGGAGACGGCGAGGGCCTTAATAATGCGAACACAGTTGATGACTACCTCATACGGGTTACGCATGGCACCAATCTTCTAAAGATTGTCAATTAAACAGTTGTCTTTTGAAAAGACGACTGATTAACATTAAAGTACCAGTGTGCCTTATGGCCTGGCTGCATTATCAGCATTGCTGATAACATAAAATATGAGTGCATGTGCATTTAATCGTCAGCTAAGACAATGTTAGACAAGATAAGCCAGGCACATTTGAGTAAAGATGCAGGTTTTTGTGTTAAACAATTTGAAGTGTCTTTGAATGAAATCATCCTGCTTACTTCAGATTGGCTGGCTGATTGTAGTGAGGTGTGGAGTTCAAACGGTACCCCTTCAATAGCTGTAAAAAAAGTAGGAAGATAAATGTAAGTACCACCAGAACAAAATGATTGGTTCACACGGCCAAGAGGACAAGCAGCGAAACAACCAATTAGATGGTGTCTCACAGAAGTCATGTTACATGGAAACAATACACGAAAGCAAATCTACATTCCTTGCTCTCTCAAAAATGAAAATGAAAATACTGCCTATGAACTTTCGAACCGGTTTGGCACCACAGATTGAACGTGTGCTTCGTTGGTTTGAAGGGCAATTCTCAAATGCAACAAATGGTCTCATGTTTTGCAAAATTTCCAAGTGCGACAAATAGGCCAATGCAAGGGCCGTGGTACCAGTTACTGCGAGTACAAATGCAATGTGTTTTCCATGTGATGGTCCTAAGAAAAGCTGGTTACCTGAATGTATCCTCTCAGTGGCTGCATTGGTTTGTATCATGGATGCCTGCCTGGTCAGGGTACTGCCTCTAGATGGATACTGATAAGGCAGCGGATGGGCCGGAGCCACGCTCCCAGCAGCCGTTCTTGGAGATCTACCGGTACACACAGCATTAGGCCCAAAATGTCAACAAGAATATGCTTAGAAAAACTTAAAGGAAAACATGTTTTCTCTGATTTTTATATGTTCAAATAAATATGAAAGCAACCAAATCGAACGCAGTGTCATATGTCTTCGGAGCTCAACTATAACAAGCTTAATAGGTTTTTTTCTGTTCATGCCAAGATGCGAATTCTGAATGTAGATTGCGTCATTGAGGAGAAAACAGAGAACATGAAGGGAGCCCTCACCCTGTGTTCGTAGTGGAAAAAATGTTGTGCATGCAAAACAATGCATGTAGCCATTGTTTGGCATGCACAAGGGTTTATCCACTTCCAACACTGATCAGATCACCGAGGACAAGTCAGGAAACAACATTATAAGACACAGCATCTGAATAACTTGGCTGTGGCTAGCACTTGTACATGTACATATACGAGGCAGTGGACTTAGCCGCTAACTGGCTACTGCCATAGGAATATGCATCAATGCGGACCTTAGCCGAGGGAGTCAGACACAGCATAACGTCCGACCCAACACTCCATAAATATCCCGTTCTGACACAGACTTGATATGGCTTACTACTGGCGACTTACCCCTGGTAGCCCATGTTTGCATTGTTCATGTAAGGCTGAGGATTGCTGACCGAGTGTGGCCTGCCGTAGGGATCCGTGGGGACGGTTTGTGATGTCGGACTCGGGAGTGTTCCCATCTTGAGGTATAACGACAAACCATTGATCTCTCTACACCAAATTTAAAAAATTTTTTTTTTACTACTTTCAGTGGGAAGAAAGATGAGTATAAGCTGACAGGATTTGGAATTCTTTTTTGGGGGGGAAGGTAACTAGATGGCAAATGTAATTTCGGAGACATCTGGGCCTGTTCATAGCGTATCTTTAATGATATGGGGAAAGGGACTGTTGATATTACAAACACATTTGTACACGGTCTGGGGCAAAAAGCCTGCAAACGCAGAGCAGTAAAATTGCTTTTAATAAATTGATTTGAAATCAATGCACTTCATCCCATTTATGTCTATCTGGACCAGCTTTTATACAACAAAACTCATTACGACACATGAACATTCACTCCCTGTGTGCGGATCTTACCATTACAGACCTGCCAACCTGTTGTACTCCTTCCTGAGGTCAGGCTGTACCACACAATAGATTAAAAGGTATTTAAATGAGCCATCAGTTCATTTACAATTCTAATCGATCATGTCATGATGCCTGACCTCAGGAAGGAGTACGACAGGTTGGCAGGTACGCCATTACCATTGCCACTGGTCTGATAACTCAATGGGAAATATGCAATGTGAGCGTGGGTTTTAAGAGGGTCTAAGAAGTCAGCGTTTTGGGCATACATACTTAATGGACAGCCCCTATCTGGCCTTCATCACTTCATCCATCCAAGTCCATCTTGCCCAAAGTATTTATAACAGTAAAACTCAGAATACGTCACGGCCATTTTTGATCGTTAAGGAGAATCAATTTTGCTTTAGTTTTGAAGCTTGGCAGAAATGTTGTCCAGCCACAGCCTAACAAGCGGCAGTATATTTTTGCATTTTAAGCCAATCACTTCAACTTTGACTGCTAAAGCACCCGTAAAAAGGGCATCTTGAAATTTTTTTTAATATATCAAAGGAAGACCGCAGTCCTGGTAAAAACCCAATAATTAAAAAACTCCACGATTATGAACACTGCAATAAAACGTGTGAAAAGAAAATGCATTCCTCATCTTTTTGCCCTTAAATAATACCCACTATGGCATTCAGGATGATGCCAATTACATGAGCTCAGAAGTTTTCCAAACCAGAACTGAGATTCTTGTGGGGGAGGCGTACTTACTTGTACAGGCATGGGACTTGAGTATGCTAAAAACGAGGAAATTGCAATCTTAAGAAGACTTTGTACAGTGTTTTTCAATTTTCAGTGGCGTGAGAGTGAAGTGAAAAATGAGGAAATGCCTGGTACTTAAAAGCAAACACTTGCTCAGATGCAATGCATTGCTTCCTTACCCTCTCGGCGATGCATCAATGGGTCGCGTCTTAGCCTTGGAGGAGGTCAAGTAGATACCACAGATAGCCTTTGTCACCTGTCCTCTCATGACAAGCTGAACAATCAGAATCTTCTTCTTCAGAACAGGCTCCTCTGAGAGACATTAAGTACAAAAATCTACATATTCAACAAGTCCCACAACTAGAAAGTAAAAGTTTAGCTTCATTTCAGGTTGTTGCAGCACACGATAAAATGCCGTAACATGCGCAAAACAAAATTAGATCAACCATATGCTCGCTCATAACCCTATGGATGACTGCTACTACAGCACCTTTGTGTGAGCATTGGTGCATACCACACATACAGTCTATTCACCATGCAGCTGCTGGTTCAATGGGGCCTGCTGCTGGACAACGCCCTCCATTCATGGCATACCACAGCCCAGCAGTCGCGGTCAAAATAATCCGGCAGTGGAGGGGTTAAAGAGCACCTCTGCGTAAAACCCGTTTTCTCTAATTTTATCTGTTCAAATAAATATGGAAGCATCCAAATCGAAAGCAGTATCACTTGTCTTCAGAGCTCAACTATAACAAGCTCAAAAGGGCTTTTTTTCTGTCCATACCAAGATGCAAATTCTGAATGAAGATTGCGTCATTAAGGAGGAACAGAGAAAATGCAGGGAGCCCTCGCCTAACTCCGTAGTGGACAAACCCTTGTGGTGTTTTTTGGATGCTTCCATATTATTTGGACAGATGAAATCCGACAAAACATGCTTTCTTAGAGGTGCTCCATATTTCACAAGCCAAGTTTAAAATCTAAAATCATAGTTTTAAATACAGTCGAGGCAAAAAGTTTACACACACCTGGTAAAGCAAGAACGTTTTTACTCAAATTTCACAACTTCACTCATTCCTACCAACTTTTCTTTTCAGGAGGACAGACAAGATGGGTCTCTACTTAATGTACATGGTGTATGTGTCAAATAAAAACACCCAGACACAAATATATGATTCACATTTATATTTACGACAAATCAAAATTGTACATATTACTAATATTTAGTGCCACTTTCTGTATTTTTGTCACATCTCATAGTTGCAGTGGACCACTTTCTGAAATGTTTTTAAAGTATAATAAGGGGGGTGGATGTAAATTTTCCCAATATTTTTTTCAGAAATATTAATATTTTGAACCATACTCAATGTCTCTGAGTATTTGCAATTGAAGGACACACTATGAACATTAAGTTGAGATACAATTTGTCTGACCCCATAAAGAAAAAGTTAGCAAAACTATTTGAAACAGCAAAAAATTTAGGAAAACTGAACATCTGTAAACTTATGCTCCCAACTGTAAATATTTTTGCCCTTCACCACTGTGGTCCTGGGCTCTATTCCTGGCTTAAAGCCAACTGGGAGTAGAACTGCTCATCAGTTCTCTCCTGCGTCACGAGGAGTTTTCTCGGGGCTCTGCAACTTTCTCTCCTGTGCAAAAATTAACACTTTAACACCGAGCACGGGGTGAAGTTAACAGCAGGACAATATCGTCCGTACGCGATTAAAAAGGAGTGGTAAACAAAGTCTTACTTGAGTCTGAAGTGGTTGGAATTGCAGTGTAGCCCTGAGGTATCTGATCCCCCTCCTTGATGACGGTCAGGTCTGTCAACACTACGTTACCCTGCAAAACAAATTGGCAATGCATGAGTGCATTTACTCAGGAGCGTTTCTGCTTTTCTGAAATTTAAGGAACATGAAGCACAGTTTAATTCACGTTACGATGACTTTCCACCTCCTTTATAGCAGTAAAAAGGTGACAGTTCAAGAGTGTGGTTTTTTGCTAATGAAGATTTCTATATTCATGAGCCAAAGTGTGATGTCATTCAAGGCAGAAAGAGACTGTCTACAGAGTACATAGCTGTGTGTACAATATATGCATCAGAATTCTCTACATGTTTTTTTAGGGTAGGTTATGCTTGGTTTTCATGCTGAGCAGCTCATTTGGACAACAAAAGTGGCCAACAGTTCTTCAAAACATTGTTAGTGATTTTGAAGGATTAATTTTTTGGTCCTTTCTCATGCTCTTTAGATAAGGAATGCCTTGTATGACATCAAAATAGTACATTCCTGCATACCTTGATGAAAATACTTTCTCAATTGAAAAGCTACCACTTTCTTTTCACTTCAACCGAGAACACGTATTCCGATCTCGTTGCAATCCAAAGTGATAAGCATGAAAACTATTTTGAGCTTAATATCCACTGTATCATTCCTGTAAACTTTTCTTCCAAAATCACCGAAAATGAGGACAACTTTCTGGCCTGCAACCAATGGTGCTCAAACATTGACAACATGCTGAAACATCTGCTCAAGATATCATGCATCTACATTGTACCTGAAAAAGTGATCATGCGCATTACCAATGACACAGGAAGGGATCTGTGGCCATGGTTTCAACTCTCACTACTGTATCTGCACTGACCTGAACAGGTTGGCGGGTGAAGCAGAGATATCTCTTCACCTTCCTGAAGAAGCTGTCCTTCCAGATGTCAGCATCTTGGTTGTCGGTAGTGTTCTCAATCTTGGAAGGGGGAAAAAAAACAAACAAACAAACATGTACATGCGCACTGTTGCATGACCCGGCGCAGGCAAATTTAAGGTCAAAAAAAGAGACAGGAATTGGAGGATGATGCATAATTTATTCCTGCTAACAGTCGACACGGTAACAGCGAAGCACAGGTCAACAGAGGGCGCTCTTAACATTTTGTTGTACAAGGCATTTTGTCTGGCCTACACTCAACATACACAATGGTAAACAAAAATCTGTGGAGTACTGAGGGACGCATTTAGTAGTCTGGGGAGTGGTCAGTGACGCGAGACGGAACTGCACTTGAGCACACTGTGGCCCCATCCACATCACGACTTGTCATTCTGGTGATGAAATTAGCTTGTATGATGTTGTCAAATTTAAGGGTAGGAATTTACATTCAATTTGAAAACCTTTTACAAAACTTTCCCATACTGTTTAAACGTTCAGCCAGCATGTTACACAGGCTGCTGCCACCTACATGTATCTCGGTGTTTTCGTATATGATACAGTTCAACAATGCACGTGGTCCAACCTATGTAAAAATGTAGATTGGTCTTTGGCATTTGAATTAAAACAAACAATGTTTATTATTACTTTAGAATCCACTTTTTTTTCCTCAAAAGTGCATGGATGCCGAAGGGAAAAAATGTATGTAACAAACATTGTTTACAATAAAACTGAATGCCAGATTGCATCAATTAAAATGTAAAACCTCTTTAAAGGGGTGGTTCGGTTTAAATATTTGGGAAAATCTGTAAACAGATTTGGAGCTTTTTCTGTTAAACGTCCCACCTTAGTCAAACTTAAAACCCAACAAAAGGTCACTACTCCCACTCAGAGTCAATACTAAATGATCTCCATTGTCTTTGTTCCTTTGTTTTCCCCAATTAGGCCACATAAAAAAAATAATTAGATTAGCATCAGTGCCTGCCTCAAAAAATCTTGCCATTTGATTTTTCCTTTTGTTTAAAAGTTGTCTTTTCCGATTTTCCTATGTTAAGATGGTGCTTTCGTTCCGTGGTTGCGATAGTCCAGATCAGCATTCAGCATGCATACCAAAATATTTAAAAAAAACCTCCTCCTTCCTCGTTTTTTGCAAATACAACTGATGCTGAACTATTTTACTTTTTAAGTGGCCTTGTGTGGTTATAGGAGACGTCACTTTTTGCAGTTTTTATTTAAATCAAATGCTTAAGTGATGTACATTGGCTGACAGAAAGGAAATATCTGCAAACATTAGTGATAAGTAGGTTAGGGCTGAGTCAATTCAAATAATTCACTATTCGAATATTCAACCTTCAGTTTGATCGAATATCCAAATATTCGGTAACACCAACCGGCAGACTATTGATGAACAAACCATATACAAAATCAATTGCAATAACACACAGAATTGTACATTATGATCAATACATGTATAATAGCTTCAACCATCTAGGAGTATCTTGTGCCACGATTTAGCAAGATTTAAGAGATGAACAAGACTTCTTGCCCCATTGAAAATTTCTACTCCTTTTAAATTGTTTAATGAATAATGAACTTTTTAAATCGTAGGATTTTTGATGCTTTTCATTTGAATCTGCTCGAACCATGTCTCCACAGTGCAATTTTTTTTCATTTAAAACAAAAGAAAATTTTCCCTTCCTTTTCATGAATTTTGCATTTGAATATTCAAATTTGAAAAATAACATCTGAAGATTTGACAATCGATCAAATATTCCGTTATTCGGAATATTCGGCACAGCTCTAAAGCAGGTTGAACTAATGCAAAAATACTGCCTTTGATTTTAAACTCACAAGATCATAGTGAACAGGGCGCCTTTCTTTGTCGGCAACCACACACACTCCCGTGATTGGCAGGGAGTCATCGGCCATGCTAGATTCAGGGATCCCTCTGGGATGTCAACATCAGTTCTGGGTAACTCTTTATTTGTGGGCGGAGGTCTATTCCAGTGGAAGGTTTTCTACTCCTGGCAAAGTTGTCCAAGTTGAAATTCGAAGATTATGCAGCAGGTGCCAGAACAAATCTAGTTTTTGCCATCACACAACTCTGCGAAGAAAAGCAAAGGAAATAAGCTACGAGAGTAAGAAATGTTGTCTGTAACCCCCCAAGGGTTGCTGGCCCTAACCTTTCCCATTCACAAAAGGTTAAACACCAATATGGAACATTGTGTACAGAGGCTGTTAGACTTTGTTTTTCTGAGGTATGCCAAACCAAACGCAAAAGCCAGCTGTTATGGGCCTACCAGACCTATCCCCACAGAATTAAACACTTTACTACTGTTTAATTCTGTGTGGTTGGGGTAGGTTAGGGTTAAGAACATTAATCCTAACTCCCTAGGGTATGTGCAGAATCATATTAAAATTGGAGGATTCAGGACCGTTAGGGTTAATTACTGCTGGGTTGGAAATGAGGTTGTCTGAAAAAAATATATAAATCCAGGTTTCAGCCAGCCCTGCTTTAAAATCTTGGACTTTGCCCCCAAAAAACTAAGAAATTCCAATCTTTACAAGACTTTGTACGGTGTTTTAAACTTTCACTAGCATGAGTGTGAAAAGTGAAAAATGAGGATGATGAACCGAGAAAAAGTTGCATGCTTGTAAAATTGTCAACCCTGGTAGTTGAGCAAAACCAACAGTGGCAATTGCCTTGTCAAAGTTACTCCAAAATGCTCGCAATCACCAAGCCATTTAGTCTATTTTATCAAACAGTGGCCAGAGATACATGGATCTAGAGCTACATGTATGTGATGGAAACAGTCCACCAATGGACATGATGGACCAGCCCATGATACACTAAGTCACGGATGTCATGATTTTGAATGGTGGGCAAGATCGGTTGATCATGTTGTACCTGTACTTTCAGCCATGTCAGTGGCTCCAGTATGAAATATCTGAACTCTACTTCCTTTCTGAAACAAGTAAACTTGCTGAGTCAGTCAAAATTTGTGGAAATTCTGCTGTTCGGATTTCACACATTAAAGACATGCCTTGACTATGTTGAAGTAGGGCTGTGGTGGCGACAAGAAAGAAAGATTTGAAAAGAGAGGCATCCACAGCCACAGCCCTGTGTGTGGGGCTACCTGGCTACGACAGTAACGTTAGCAGCTGGTTAGCATACATGTACATCACTGCATGCATTGCATGGTTAGTTCCCTTTCCATCACACACGAGTTTTAAATATAAAATTGGCTGCACAAAAATGCTATTTCACCTAGTTTATTAATCACAAAATCAATCTAGCCCTACATGCATTGCATACTCCACACTAGGCCCACTAGTGTGGCACGGATCACTCCCGACCTATCCTAAGGATAGATCGGGAGTGACAGTCCGTGGGCCGTGCCACACTAGTGGGGCTAACTCCACACTACCAACTACATGTACGGCTAACAACTTACATTGTACAAGTAGCACTTTACTGCCGATCAAGCCATAGGGCTGAGTACTAAGCGTCAGCGGCCATTAATCAGTGTTTCGGATTTAATTGGTCGATCGACGTACGTCACCAATGCAATGAACCACGGATATCGAGAATTTAGGACACAGATCTGCAGATTTGGGGGTGGTATTTGTTGAACATGGAGTGGTGTTGTACATGTAGATTCACTGGTTCGATAAAATGTCAGCACAGTATAATTGCTGCTGCCGAATACCAGTGAGATCCGGCTTTATTTTGGTACAGCGCCCTCATTCTTCCACCCATCACGATCTAGTGTGCAGAACTAAGTAAGTTGGCTTATCTAAAGGTTGCGTCCAGCCAGCAAGATTCTGTGTGATTTACCCTAGACTTCGAAGTTTGGGTTAATGTGAGCATTTTCCGATTCCATGGTCATGACAAGCACATTTCTACTGCTAGTAGTCTTTGGATGCGTTGCTTCTAGTTTTGAACTACCAAATGCAAAGGTTAGAGTTACATGTATACATATAGCTCGGCCTACAATGTAGGCCGCGCTGCCTAGGCCCGAAAGCCCGCTAGGCTGCTTTTCAATTTGGGTCTGTCCACAATAAAACTTAAAGACACATTTGCACATAAACAAAATCATCTCTTTTTTTCTACATTGTTGAGAGTCAAGAAATGAACTTTAACCATTTTACTGATATTTGTATAATTGTAGAGAGATACTTTACACAGTTTAATAGGATTTGGTTGTTCATTGTTTAAATAATCAGGATCTTGATGAAAAAGTTCAGCTTATTTTAAGGGGTTCCAGTGGGACATGCACATAACTGTGTCAGCTCATGTTTTTCAGGTTTTCTACAATACCACTTTTACAGAGAAAAGCAATTCATTAGTTAAACCATGGGTACTACAGGTGCAACATTTGAGAAATGTGTCAAAATCCATGGCTTTTTATTTCTTTAAGTTATCCTAAACAGGAATTTAAGGAGAGCTAATTAAGGAATAACGTATGTCACAGTGTCTGTCCACAGAGCATGCAGCGTGACAAACAAAAAACAGGCTGATTTTGCCATTCCTTGAGCAGGTAACCTGAACATAAACATTTGTATCTTCCTGAGGAAAATGTTTACAATAATATTTTACATCATGTTTGTGTTTGTGTCACGCAAATGTGTCTTTTGCTGTGGACAGACCCATTTAAGTTGGCGTGAGGCCGAGAAAAAAAACTAGTTTTTGTTCGTTTTTTAATAGAGTAACCCTCGCTGGATTTTTGAACAATCAAATCCTGTCGAAAAGACCACCCACTTGTGTATATTGTTTTCAATGTTTCCTGACCTTCGATAAGCCTTATCGAAAATACTGCATGGGTGATTTTGCACAATGGTAGAAAGGGATTGTGGGAAGGAAAAGGGGCAATGTTTGACAGTCATTTTTCCATTAGAGCAAACCGGTTGCACATAAGTTGTTTTTCTTGTATGCCCCTTTGTGCCTCATTTTAACACTCTGATTTCATTATTGTGGTGCAGTATTTTACAATTTCATTTGTGCCTATGGGGCAGTTTCATGCGAAAGTGGAAATTTGGTTGTATTGTGACCAAACTCGTTCTTTTAGGTATATGATGAGATGTTATTTCAAGAAAAGACAGTGGAAATAATACGTTGTACTTTAACCCTAACAGTAGCCCATAATACTAAAAATTACTACATACATGTATACTTAGTAGTCAAATGTTCATGTAGCATACAACGCTGTCGCTTGTAAGAGGACATGACCTTATTGTTCTCTGAAGCCATAAAATACAATAGATAAGACAATGTACCATATAGTGCTGTGGCACTGTGAATGTATGACTTCATTGTTCTCTGTACGAGTAACAATTTGTTGTGCTACATGTACACGTAGGTCCTTCAGGCTCAGACTTCTATCTACTGTATGTTGTATTCTGTAGTACTGTAAGCCAAATGACATGCTTGATTGTTAGGGTTAAGAGGTTCATGTACATGTACCTCCACTTTCATGTTTTTTGTGAAACTTGTTTTTGTTTGTGACCTGGGTTAACAATGAGGTCAGTAACAGGGTGACCATGTTTCCTCTTTCACATAGGACTGCCCCTTTCATTTTAAGCTACCATACTCAGTACAGCTCATATTTATCGGCAAAAGTGTGATATCATCCTAGGCTGAAACCTCAAAGCTGCAGCAATTTTTTTATGCTTAAATTGGCTAGAATTTTTATTTTTGCCATCTAAATGTTTCTTGAAATGATGATATACAGTTCGTGATATGTGTAGCAGGGATAAGCAGCTTTATCAGTTCATAACTTGAACAAGAAATCTTTAAATTTAACAGCTCCACCCTCATTTTGTTTAGGAAAAGGATTGGGATAAATATGAAATTTTTACAGAGTGCACTTTGTAATGAAAGTAACCAACAGGGATACCTGTTAATTTTTGCATTTAAAAAGTTAATGAAAAGTATCAGGCGTAAAATTCCCCTTATGGACCCTGTAGGGTCAACACCAGTGCTGACGCCCTACAACACAGTGCACACCATGTGTTTGCCCTGGAAAAGTCACTCTCCAACCTTACCAACTACTTTTTGCATCTATCATGCTGCAGTTCATTGCCTATTCATTGCGCACATGTATGTACATGTACTTGCAACACAAAGCAAACAGATGGCCTTGCAAATCTAAGAACAAGGTCCCCAACCTACTAAAAATTGTGCATGCCCCACCAAACGATCCAGCTAAAAGCTTACTCCTACTTTTCACACCTGTCGCCCCGCCTTCAGGTACATGCATCGACACCCTTTCCTTCTCTGAAATCCCCCTATAATTAACAGGCACCTCATTTTCAAATCCTTGGTGTCCTTGATGGTCCAATATGGAATACTTCCAAAATAATAGAGTCTTTATGCCTTGGCTATTCTTTTTATAATAGGCTTATGTTGTGAAGTTGGACTCTCTGCAGTGGTGACATCTGTGCTGTTTTGTTACTCAACATCGCCCTGTTCTAGGATGGAAATGATACAATGATCATATTAGTCACTTGAATTGATCAGCACGTCCACAGTGTAAAGGCTGATTTTAACCAACAGTTGACTTTGCCTCTAAACTACAGGTAGACCCTTTCATCGCAGGCCAGATGCCCCTGTGGAGACAGGAGGAGGCAGATGTGGTCATCTACCGCATTCCCTTGCTCAGTTACACCCCTGGAGGGCACCTGCTGGCCGTCGCTGAAGCCAGGAAGTACTCCGGAGGGGATGCTGGTCCGAAGTTCATGGCCATCCGCCGATCAGTTGATGAGTTGGGTGAGATTGGGGCTCTATGTATACCTGTACATGTGTGTTCCTTGTTGTGCTTGCTCCATACTTGAAATTTGGTTTCCTTGTTTGACTGAGGTAAGGGAATGCTTAAGCACCGTTGTTGTTGATTTGAGTCGCTGACTTAGACTTGATTCAGATTTAGATCTCACATTTCTTTTACTTGAGCTGAGATTTGACTTTGAAGAAGTAAATAATTTTTTAGATTTTTGCCCTGCCGGACGTGTATTTTAACACTGTATGCGCAGTGTATGCCCCCGAAGGCTTGTGTACGTCAGCGGGTACCGTGAAAACTATTTCAAGGTACACGTAAGCAGGAGGTCGTAGGTTCGAGTCCCACCCTAGTAAGTTTGTGTTTTTTCACAAGTTTCCAGGGCATACACTGAGCTTGCAGAGTTTCAAATACACGTCAGGCAGGGCAAAAATCCAAAATAAATGTACATCTCCCTGGCGCAAATCCATCCTTGAAATTCAAAAAAATACCTTGCAAATTGACTGAAACAGATTTGACTTGTTGGCATCACCAACTTCTGTCAATATCAATGCAATTTCCACTCACTGTCTAGCAGTAGTGTTTATTATCCAATTTTTTGATGGGTGTATCCATCATGTAACATCTCTGGTTTATTCTTTTGCTTGCGAACCGATGGTCAGCCACAGCAAACCAGGTGCTGGTTGGGAAAGAAATAGAACCGTGACTTAATAGGAGAGGTTGTTGTGAATATTCATTGCAAATTTCAGTCAGAAGTTTCTGAAAGAGTATGACAAAAATGCTACGTTTGTGCAGTATTTAGTGCAGTGAGTCAAAGGTTCACATGGTGGACATGTTGGACAAGCCAGTGAGACATGGGTCATTCCACGAAGTTGGGGCAAAATTTGTGACAGTGTCCGTTGTTACGTGGGTTCAGTAAAAATAAAAAGTTATTTCCCTACATGTGGATTCCAAACTGACATTGTAATACATCTTGCAAGGCTGAATATTTTGACAGAGTAAATGACCTACTCTACAGGTCATGACAGGTGGTAAGAGTTACCCATGTAACAAGGACAATGTCACCAATTGTGCCCCAACCTCATGGAATGACCCACATGTGTTTCCAGTATTACCATGTAAATCTCCTTTGTGGGTGAGTTTGGTTCTGGAAAGAACGGATGGAATCACTGTTTGAGGAAGAAAGAACTGTCCGTCATCTCCCTACAAGTGATGGTCTTGAATTTCAAAATTGCTCTTTCAGGAATTTGATTAATGAACTTGCACTGTCAAACAGGGTTGGGTTCTGTTTTCATGCGAAGGAATCGGTTACACTTGACATTATTTCATTGATTTATACTGCTCTCCAGGCGACACGTGGGAGCCGATGCAGTATATCGTAGACGACGGCTACCTCATCTTCGACGGCCTCAACCTCGGCAACGTCATGGTAGATGACGAGAAAGGGATCATCTTCATCATGTACACGTACTGCTACCACCATGACCGGTGTGACATCGCCGACACCAAGCTGGTCAAGAGCTTGGATGACGGCGTGACCTGGTCAAAACCACTGAACCTCTCGCAGCAAGTCGGCACGGCATCGTTCGCCCCTGGGCCCGGCTTCGGCATCCAGGTTGGCTGACTTCCTTGTCTGGAATTGCAAATTGGATCTCTCTATGAGTGAGACATAAAATGAATGCAGTGGCGCTTAGGGGCTGTATGAATGAATGACAGAGGGCTCTGTGTTGATTGCTTTGCATCAGCGTTTCCCCTACCTAATTCAAACACGAGGTGATCCACCGCACTAATATCAGTGAGCGCCGCAGCCTTTTTCGCTTTTCTTGCAGCCTCACATACAAGACTGGATGAGAAAAACAAGAGAAATGTATGTTTGCACATATGTTGAGGATATTTCACTATTCATGTTGAGATTGCCAGTGAAGGCAACACAACGTAAGATTGGTAAATGTACATGTACATGCAACATGGGAGCACAGGTGCATCTTGATAGGAGTTATTTCGATAGGCCTGTCAGCACAGTCAGTACTACTTACATGTACATTGGTTGAATGCTCTTTGATTTTGTTTGCAACCTTATCCTCATCATTATCACTGTCAGGGAAGTACCCGGCATTTTGAACAGTGCACATACGTGTATATGCTGGTACTGGCATAGGAGTTATTCCAGAAATTAGGGGTCGCATTTTTTTCGTGTCCCTGTCATATCTGACATATAAGATCTCATACGTTCAGAACATATTTTCTAATTTCTAAGAGTAATGAATTAATGCAAATTACATGTACCTGCCAAACAAAACGCAATAGTTTGAAATCAATTCCGGTGATATTTACATGCCAAATAACAATGATTAGATGTGACAGGGACACAAAAATGTCTCACTTTTGGACCCCTAATTTCTGGAATTACCCATATCCTACATACCTTTTGTCATTGGTGATATGTGTACAGGTATTGCATTGCTGAGCCTGCCCCTGACTAGCTTGCAAAGACACCCGACTGGTAAGGGTGGGACGTTTGTTTTAATGGAAAACAAAAGCTCCAAATCCGCTTACAGATTTTCCCAAATGTTTAAACGGAACTGCTGCTTTTAGAGGTTTGACATGTTGATTGATGCAATATGGCGTTCATTATTTGTTGTAAACAATAACTGTTACATATTGTTTTTTCCCTTCGGCATCCACGTACTCTTTGAGAAAAATGTGGATTCTAAAACAATAAACATTACTTGTTTTATTCGCACCAACATCAATCTACACTTTTACATTGGTTAGACCATGTGCATTGTTGAAGTACATAATTACGCATATATATATGAAAACACTGAGGTAGGTGGCGGTGGTATCCGTACAAACCAAAGTGGCCGCTTAACGTACATGTACATGCACTGGGCCAATACACCACATGCTGGTTTGCTTGTACCTTGCAAAATTTGCATATGTCATTCTATCTGTGTTGTGCTTTTGTAGGTGCCACGTGCACATACAGCTGCACATGTAGTCAAGTGTCCACCCGGCCTCTCTTTTTTGTCACCATTGAGGAGTACTTGGGCACGTAGCTCATAGAATGAGTGAGCTAGGTATTAAGACAGAGCTTGCTTAAAATAAAGTATGCTGTCGGTCATTCGAGAACGTCAGTACACATGCGCGAGGTCAGCCCTATCAGTTCAGCCACACGCCGACTAATACGTACTTCAGGTTTTTGAAATACCTCATTGGTGGTATTGTTTGAAGGGAGAAAGACCACAGATTTGATTGAAACTAACCAATTCTGAAGTTAGTCAATTTTGATGGTGTAGACTGAAGCATTTGATATCATTTTTCTTTTCAAGAAAAAAAGAGCACCAAATAAGGGGCGTCTGGTCTCCTGTGGACACGGCAGCGGGTTTGGAGGTGGCGTGCAGTGCCTACTGAGCGATGATCACGGGATAACATGGCGATGGGGAGGGCATATCACCAAAAGCAGCGACTTTGTGCCCGACGAATGTCAGGTATTCCCTTGCATTTCTAGATTAGAGAACGAAAGAAGGATATTGCACGCTGATGGACAGGATGGATGGAAACTTCATTTTGTTACTGCTCTAAGGGAATTACACCGTGTTACAATTACATGTACAAATGAAATATTACCAACTGCATGTTAAATCTTGACAGTCATCAGTGTATCTGGAAAGATATTCAAGAATAGCATTGGTTACTGACATTTGTCATTGATAAGCAATGTCAAGTGCAAGTTGAGAGATTCTGGGATTGCAGCACTTTGCAGAAATGAATGATGCTTACCAAAGAATGATACATGTACATGTAGATTTGAAGTGGAATGCAACTGCTAGTTTTTCAACAAGCAGTGTTGTATTTGAGTCCATCACAAGTCCCTGCAAGTCCCTGTAAGTCCATCACAAGTCATAATTCAGTCTTAAGCCAGTTCACAAGATATTCAAATGAGCTGTGACAAAAGCATTCTATTGTCATTGTTCACCCTGTCACTTATGACTGGCCTTGGGAAGGGACTTGTGACTGGACTTGTGATGGACTTGACTTCGACACTGCCAACAAGATCAGAAAAATCGTCCCTCGGGTGGTATTCACTCTGTATGGGTTTTGTAGATCCAAAGCAGCAAAGAACGATGAACTGGAATACTTAAACACGACAAGGTTGAAAATTGAGTCATAGTGGTACATTTATACATTGTTCTGAGGGTGCCAGGTTTGAATCCATTATGTTGGTAGGTGAAATTTTAATAATCAAAGACAGTAGTCGTTATGAATTTGTGCATACAGGCAGCTGAACTGCCCGATGGCTCCGTCATGCTCAACATCCGCAATGGTCATAGATACAAGTGTCACTGTCGTATTGTGGCACGCAGTTACGATGGTGTGGAGTCGTTTCCTTTGAAAGATATCTATGAAGATTCTACTTTGATCGAGCCAGCGTGTGCTGCAGGCTTGCTTTATCACCGAGATGTTCTTTTTTTCACAAACCCCAAAAGTACCACAGAAAGTGAGTACAGATTCTTAATTCTTGGGAAAAAAAATTGTTTGTTTATTACTGTTTGTTTCTGTTCATCCAGTAGTACATTTAGCACCAATCACAGGATGGAGTAACAGTTGAGAAGGCAATGAAGAAATAGTTAGTTTTAGAGGTGGGAGGAAAACCAGGGATAAATGTATTGTTCCAGGGAAAACCTGTGGAACCGGGCAGGGACTGAAAACCCAATCCACAGGCTGACCTAGGGACTGAAAACCCAATCCACATGCTGACCTAGGTGGGATTTGAACCCGGGCCACAGTGGTGGAAGGCAAGGAAAGAGCCGCTACACCAACCTAACTCCAGGGGTGAGATCTGTCAGGATATTTCCTGATTTCAGGTGTTTTATCGTCAGGTTTTTCCTGATTTTCCAGGATTTTCCAAACAATCTTTTTCAGAATCTGGAAAATCCTAGTTTATCATTAGGGTGTTTTTACATATAACAGTTGACATAGTACACATGGAATAGGTAACGGTATGTTAACGGGTGCCACATCACAAATGCATCTCGTACATAGATCCTATGCTGCCATGAGCCCCTCAAGACATCTGGCGATGATTTTGTGGATATTTCGCTTTCCTCCAATCTCACTCCTGTGACTCTCATTGTGAGATCTTTATTCATCATATTCCTGCCTGCACTTTTGCAACAAATGGAACAAATGTGCAGACCTTAAACTCCCCCTGAGTGGAGAGATTTATGCATAAGCACTGATGCAGTCAAAATGCCACCGAGATGATTATCTGAGAACTGGCCCCTGTTTCCCACTCATTCTTTGTTACCTACATCCATACATCCCAGCCGCAAAGCTTGTCGCATGATATTCTGTGTAATTCTGCTGCTGCACAGTGCCCCTGCAAAAATATTGGATGTCACAACTTGCGTATTTCCCATTTATTTCCTTCTATCAAATTTTGAATTTTCACCCAAGTGTTGGGTTTTGCTAAAGCCGGTCACATGCATGGAGTGGTCTGAAAGTTTATGAATCATAGTGAAACAAAGCAGGAGTTTCCAAGTGAGGCAGCCAAAAACCTAGGGGTATTGTCCATAGCTGTCTGAAAATTTGCAGTTGTGAATTGGTGGGAAATGAGATTCCTTTCTAATTATTCTACTCTTGCTCCCATGCAGGAGTTGACCTGACGCTGCGATGGAGTTACGACAACGGGACGACGTGGGACGGCGAGCTTCAGATCTGGGATAAA
This sequence comes from Acanthaster planci, assembly GCF_054643075.1. Classification (NCBI taxonomy): domain Eukaryota; kingdom Metazoa; phylum Echinodermata; class Asteroidea; order Valvatida; family Acanthasteridae; genus Acanthaster; species Acanthaster planci. The sequence continues at coordinate 7,535,355 of NC_141787.1, forward strand.
GCCAGCGGGTACAGCACCATGACGGCTCATCTGGGACCTTCACAATATGTCTTCATTCTTTTTGAGAAGGGCATCACATCAACCACCGAATCCATCGAATTTGTACGTGTGAGCTTATATGATGAAGTATAGTTGGACTTCGTCCTTCATGCCCTGTTTGTGCAAGGCTCATCTGAAGGGGACCCAGGAAATGAGGATCAATTGCTGTCTGTGTTGATTTTTTACCACATTTCAGTTGCTGTGGCAGTGTTTCAAATTGCAAACCAGCGGTTGCAATATGTTTTGTGAACACTTAATACCCAAAGATGTTTTTCCTTACCGAGCAGGACTCCGATGACACTGCTGGCAGTTTGTTTTGCAATGGATGATACTAATTCACACAAATACGTATCAAAGGAGGTTTAGCCATTCCTATATTGTTCGAGAGCTGAGTCTCTGTATGGTACTGCCTTGTATTAGCTAGTTCTTTTTTATTTTACAAATTCCCAGGAAAACATCAAGGGATATACCATGAAAGATGTCCATTCTTATATGCCTGTCATACAGGTAATCTCTTTGCATATAATTTTTGAAAGCCCCAAAATTGTTGATTTATGGGATAAAATCATGCGGGTTCCTTATTACTAAAACTGTATATTTCTTAATTTATGGAGGGGTTGAGGTTACCGTGGACAAATGGGAAGCAAGTTGTAAGTGCAGTATGCATTAAAGGAAGTGTAATGTCTGTTTACTTTGAAGTGGATTTCTGTTAACATTCACTTTTTGCATACTTTTATACAGACGTACTGCAAAGTTTTTGTTTGAATGGACTTCAAAATTAATGTCAAATGTATTTTCATATTTTGTGACATTATAACTAATGAGAAATATGATTCAGTTGTACTCTAAATCCTTTAAGAGTAAATAAATGTGCTAATTACGTACAAGAGAACATTTTTTCACTTATTTCCCAGTTTAAAACCGTCTGAAGGTTACAATTTTTTTCCTTTTGATCTACATGCCTTTGCAAAGGATGTGAAGAGACATACATTTGGTAAACGGGTATGTCACTTGGTGAGAGGGTTCAGGAACACGTGAGGGGGAAGTCATCGGCATTGCACGAACACATCACATGCAAAAGAAACATGATTGGCAGTCTCACAAAGTTGAGGTGAAAATGTTGAACAAGTGACCTAGTGACGCGATGCTCAGGCAGGTAATGGAATCGGCGTATATTAACCCTAACCGCCAAGCATATTGTGTGGCTTACACTACTCAGTATTGCAAAATACTAAGTAATAGCCTTAGCCTGACGGACCTAGTGCTACAAATTACTACTTCTGGCTAGGTTACTTCCATTGTTACTTGTACTGAGAATAATAAAGTCATGCATTCATAGCGCCACAGCACTGTATAGTGTATTGTTCTATACATTGTATTTTATGGCTTCAGAGCACAATATTAAAGTTATGTCCTCTTACAAGCGACAGGGCTGAATACATTTTACCACAAGTAGTAATTTGTAGTATTATGTAGGGTTATGGTTAAATTAAAGAACTTAAACCTGAAATATACAGAAAGGAGGAATTGACCTTCGGACAACCATAGAGAGCTGAAGGATGAAAATTGGACAACCCTGGTTTCCATGGGATTTAAGCAATCGACGCGTTCCCCGGGGTCCCGAAACACAACGCGCGTCGGATTGTTCTTCAAGGAAACATTCAAGCATTCGCACCTGACGAGGGGCGGGAGACGCCCGAAAAGTCGTATTGGAGTAAGTTCCCACAGGGTGATATGGCTTTTAGAGAGGTAAACAAGTTGTCAGGAGAATCCCTAGACAAGGCCAGGAACATCGTAAAGTGTATCGATAATATATTGATGCCTTTTACTGGTCATGTGTGCGTGACATGTTTACTTTGGTAGGCCTACTGGAGCGACAAAGGCGCATCCAGTACGAAATTATCGGGGAAGGGAGCAATTTTTTGTGTGAAAGTGTGAAAAGATGATGGTACTTTCCCATTCAGTGACACATCATCTCTGGTGACTTGCAATAACTCCTGGTTGGAGTATGTGAAATCTGGCCTTTTATGTCGGAGAGTTGTGAGCGGATATAAGAACGAGACCAATCATTAATTTTGGTTTATTTGTCGGTTGACTGGTGGTGCAAGTAGAGGACTGTGTTTCAAATCCTCTTGATAGCAAAGTCTGACAGCAATTTCAATGGTTTTCTAACAGATGAAAATGAAGTCCACAAAACAAGATCTCAATGAAATCCATGAAGTAGGCTTATTTATTAAAAGTCCTTTCGTGGCCATCTATCACAGCTTTAAGATATAAGAGTGAACGCCAGTTCAGTGCTCAATTTTATCCGAAGTCATCGCCACACCGCCCTCTAGCGCATGTGTGCGTCCATATTATCTTTCGACTATGGGATGCACGTGCAGAACTACTTGGAGCTGACTTGTGTGTGCTTACTCCTCCGTGGTTTTACTAAAATGGCCCAGAATATTCTTGAAAAATTTAACTTTTTGTACACTTTTCGCGTACGTCTATCGTGTTTAAATTTTGTATTTATCCTTTGGTTTGTTATTCAACAGGCATTTAGACTGGGAGCAGGGCAGGTGAGCTTAATTGTTTGTAGACAACCATGCATATGACAACACTCGTAACACACTTTGCTGTACGCACTTTGCTATACGAGTGGGGGCCACTGGCCACCCCTTCCCTCTTTTTCAACTATTGTGCCTTGCTTGACTTTTTTTAAAATTTCAGCATGCGTTAGTTTTGAATGTGAGTTTTGCACTGAATTAGACAGATGGTTTTGTTGTTGTGACCATTTTAAGTTCAAGGCTATATGTGTGCCAGCCCGCGTGCATTGAGCACTGCAGTGGAAAAGTATGCATGGCCTACCCATCACAAGAACTGTATATTTGATCCTTACAAATTTGGTGTCAAAATGACCTCATAGAGTAAGTCTGAAAATGAACTGTAGTGATTCCGTGTAGCCGGGGTGCTATAGTAGAACCTACATGTACTATCAATTAACAGACTTGTGTCTGTGCAGAAAACATATGGTGTGATTGACTAGCTATCCTACCCTACTGTCAAGGTCCACTTACCCACAGCACACCTGCTGACGCTCCTGCATTGCAAGACAATTGACCAGTCTGTCCATACCAAACAGGTGAGTCCCCACATAGCCGCTCAGAAGACCTTGTGGAGGCACGGAGAGGCAGAGGTGAACATCTACCGCATTCCCTTGCTCAGTTACACCCCCGAAGGGCACCTTCTAGCTGCCACTGAAGCCAGGAAGTACTCGGCGGGAGATGCTGGGCCCAAGTTTATTGCCATCCGAAGGTCCTTGGATGCATTGGGTAGGTTCCCGCGCATTGCACAGCATCTGTTGTGATGTCTAATTTACAGCAGCTCACACTGCAACCACTGTTTGACAATTGCACATGTTCATGTACAAGCACCTAAAATGCACGTAGTAAATAGTAAATACAGTATCTCCCATACTAGTTGGTCATTGGTCATCACCGTCCTGGCAGGACAGTTACTTTCATATACATGTATGCCACATAACTGGCCATGCAAACTTGTTACCCATGCAGAAAATACTGGAAACCTGGGGCATACATTTGTCTTTCTAGTATGTGATTTGGATACAAAAACATAGCGGTTATTGCCGTGACTCTTCAAATCTGTGATGCAGATTTTGTTTGGAGGGTCCACCTTACGTGTTCAACCATCATATCCCATTTGAACAAATTGGAGTTGTAAAATTGGTAAAAAAACTTGTATAATGTCCTCTGTTTCTGTGGTGTGAAAAATGGTTAGTATGCAGCAGAAAGACAAGAACAAAACTATCATATTATCTTGAAAATTCTTTCCTTAGGAGGAGCAGCCTATGAAAGTCCTACTGAATGTTGTGACCCTTTAAGATGTACATGTATCTAAAAGTTTTAATAATCTAACAAGAAGTTCAACAACACCGCTCTAGCTATGACATGTTAAGATCACGACCAGCCAGCCACCGTCTCCAGCCCTGAGCAAAAGAGGGCACTATTGTCTCAGATGGGTTTGAAGAAAGGATATGACACTGAAGTAAAGTACATTAACTACTTACGAGGACATCTAAGGTTGTACCAAAACAGATAATGTTGAATTTTGCGAGAATTTTACACTCCTTAAAGTAGGAGTTCCACAAATCTTATCCGAACTAAGTCTGCCATGGATTTATCTTCATGCACTGTTTCCTATTTATCTTCATGTACTGTTTCCTAGGTGAAAAATGGGACCTGATGCAATTCATCGTCGACGATGGCTATCTCATCATTGATGGTATCAACCTGGGAACCATCATCGTGGACGACGAGAAAGGCATCATCTTCATCATGTACACCGTCTGCAATCACCACGACCAGTGTAACAACCCCAGTACCATGCTGGTCAAGAGCTTGGATGACGGACTGACGTGGTCCAAGTCTATCAACATCTCAAAGCAGATTGGCTGCCAGTCATTTGCTCCGGGCCCAGGCTTTGGTTTTCAGGTAGATAGCATTTTGTGTACTGGGTAAAATGTGCAATTGGGGTTCCGTGCTGAAGCTAGGAATGAGGTATACAGTTATCTGTGTGTGAATTAGAACCATGCACGAACAAGATAAGAGTCCTCTTGCCAAGCAAGAAAGTCTCAACTCACCTCAGTTTGATCGCGGGCATACTGCACAGAGTACCCACAAGCAATTTCATAAAAATTATTTCAGTGAATTTGCGTGTGCATTAAAGAAACACAGGGCAATAGTTAGTGTTTGTCAGATCAGCCTGTCTCACAGTTACAGGGCTGCTATAAACACAGTGCAGACACTGTAATGGCAGTCAGATTGCAGACTGTTAATGTCCTTTAAAAAAAATGGAAGCAGGAAAGGAAGAATAGAGCTAGCTTGTAACTTTGACCCTCTTGTCCAACCGGGGGGGGGTGATTTTCTTACCATAAAATGGTTGAAACTTGAAACATTTTATTCCAATGAAATTTCTCATTTCACTTATTTCTCAGCAAGATACTTTGCTCCAGTTTCATCTGTCCCCCAAGAAACTAAATACATTGACCATGAAGCAGCATGCATTTTTGGAAAGGAATATTTAGTTGTTGATTTGTAAATTATAGTCCTGTGGAGCAAGCAGATTATTCAAATATTTGTTTCAGGCAACCTTCAATGGATTATAAATGCATTGTTTCCTTTCACCAGAAAAAACTGGCTCCACACCAGGGCCGTCTGGTCTCCTGTGGACATGGCAGTAGGTTTGGTGGTGGTGTGCAGTGCCTACTCAGCGACGACCATGGGACGACATGGCGTGTTGGGGGCTACATCAAACGGAATGGGGACTTTGTACCAGACGAAAATCAGGTACACATGCTGCTGTGGTCAGCAGAAAAATTGATCTGGTGAATATCTGGAACCAGCAGTGAATTTCAACATTTGATGCAACTGAAAATTTTCTAATCAGCCACACCCATTGAGGGTATGCCTTGCAGATTTGCACAGAGTATTTGGACATGTTGGAAGTGTATATCTTATAAGAAGCAGATGGACCTTGATAGCTGAGCTGCCTTGCATTCCTAAATTCGAATTGTTAAATTGGTTTTTGGTTTATGATCACTTTTGCAATCATGATGGGTTCTGCAGAGCTGCCAACCAGTACGATTTTATCGTTTTCATACGATTTTTCAGTGACAATATGACATTATAATTTTTCTCAATAAAATACAATTCACCCAAAATTATTTTAGTTTTTTATCTATTGTTTGGCTGAATTTCGCACGGTAACATCAATTGTCGGCAATGTTGGAAGTTCCATGCGAATGCATGCAACATGCATGATGAGGTGTCCACCCATTAGGCCCTCTATTGTTTGTTGCTGCTTCGTTTGTGCAGTTTGTCTGTGCACCGTACGTAAACTATGGATGTAGACTGTGCATCTCGCTCGATTGTTCACATCCGAATCAAGCTCCAAGTTACACAACAGTGAAGAATAGGAGATTTTGGGGGGAAAGTAGGACTTTTTAAGGTAAAATTATAGGATTTTTGGTCAAGTGAGGTTGGCAGCTCTGGTTCTGCAAAGGGGCTGTAGAGGCAGTGACAGACATTCCCCTGAATGGTGCATCTACGCATCCATCTGATAGAATGTGTTCACCACTTACGCACAGTTGTTGGGACCTTTAAAAGTAAACCATGTCCACCGCATCCACATAGAGGGATTGCACTTCACATTTTTTTCAATGATCCCTTGCCATGTTAAAGGAACCATTATTGAGTACCAGCTGCAAGGGGTATATCAATGAAGAAACTGAAAATGTAGAAACCTTCAATTACATTGCAACTTTAAACTTAACCCTGTGGAAACGACTGGGTAAAATTATGAAAAGAATCTCATTCACATTCACAGGCGAATTTCCTGCTTGTGAAAAAAAGCTGTGAAAAATTTTCCCACTTGTGAAAAAAGTGTGAAAATATTCCCATTTGTGGAAATTTGTCCACTTGAGAAAATTTTTCCCACTTGTGCAAAAAGGTGTAAACATTTTTCCACTGGTGAAAAAAAGTGTGAAAAAAATTTCCCACTTTGGAATTTCTTTTCCACAGAGGGGAAAAGTGTGCAATTTTTTCCCACTGAGGGGAACATTTTCACAGTTTGTGAAATGAATATTCATTTTCGCGGATGGGAAAAAGTGTGAAAAGCTTTCTTTCTTTTGAGGTTAATTCTCAGTTGCAATGTACTGTACATGTACATGTATGTGCCCTTTTCACATATTGCTTCGCACTGTTTTCCACAAACACATACTTACTTCAAATTACTTTGCAGTGGCTTACTTTGCCCCAATTTCATGCTTTTGTCTACAGGCTGTTGAACTGTCAGATGGCTCCATTATGCTAAACATCCGCAATGCCCACTTCTACAACTGCCACTGTCGCATGGTGGCACGCAGTTATGATGGGGCCGAGTCCTTCCCCTTGAAGGATGTGTACGAGGATAAGGTTTTGATTGAACCAGCGTGTGCGGCAGGACTGCTGTTTTACAGAGATGTGCTGTTCTTCACTAATCCAAAAAGTACTACTGAAAGTAAGTGGAATCTTTGACCAGAGCTTTGTGACTTGGTCTGTCTGTATGCTTCAGAAACAAGTCTTTTTACACCGAGGGCCATTTGAATTTCACTGCTGATCCTTTTTCAATGGCCAACTGTATAGTTTTTGTTGGAACAATTGTTCTAAAATGCTTAAATTGGTTTATTGACTTTAAAGGCCGTTTTTCTCAAGTTGAAATCTAATTTCAGGTTCCATATCTCTTTCAGGATTTATTCAAACTTCCTCAAACGCGCATCAAATGAAAGTTTCTTTTTATACGTACATTACAGTGATCCCAGTTTCAAATTTTGAATTTTCACCCAAATGTTGGGTTTTGCTAAAGCCGGTCACATGTATGGAATGGTCTGAAAGTTTATGAATCATTGTGAAACAAAGCAGGAGTTTCCAAGTGAGGCAGCCAAAAACCTAGGGGTATTGTCCATAGCTGTCTGAAAATTTGTAGTTGTGAATTGGTGGGAAATGAGATTCCTTTCTAATTATTCTACTCTTGCTCCCATGCAGGAGTTGACCTGACGCTGCGATGGAGTTACGACAATGGAACAACGTGGGACGGCGAGCTTCAGATCTGGGATAAGGCCAGCGGGTACAGCACCATGACGGCTCATCCGGGACCTTCACAGTACATCTTCATACTCTTTGAGAAGGGTGTTTCATATTCAACTGAATCAGTTAACTTTGTACGGGTGAGCCTGTATGACAAGAGATAGCTGACTTCTTTATTTACACTTGATGCCCAAGATGCAAGTATTGTATTAATGTACATGTACTGTATTGGTAGAAGTTAATAAGTCAGGCTTCGATACATTTTTCTTCAAAGGTCCTGAAAACAACTCATTGACGGAAGAAACATAAAAAACACAAAGTTTAAATGTTACAGGGCACAACACTTTTATTTCAGTGGAAGCGTTTTTAGTGACAGTAGAACTTTATCATGATGCTGCCATGTTTGTCTTGTTCCCTGTAGCCCCTTTGGCAACATTAATACAACTTCACATCTTGATAAAAGGGAACAAACTCTTTCCTTCCTGCCTGAGTTTAGTTACAGTGCTTTGAATGTGGGAAAAGCAAGATGGCTGCCCCATGATAGAGGTCTATACCAAGCCCTCTGAATGACTCCCAAGCTTCTTAGCCCTTTTCAGATAAATAAGAACACCAACTTCTCTTCATTGGCTTGTTCTTAATGGAGGGATATTGCTTTATATGTCGCCTTTACCTTGATTGGATGAAGCACTGAGTTCAAAAACTACTTCACCTACTGGCACTGGCAAAGATGGTATGCTGTGGTATGAAGATGTGACAAATACGCACAGCAGAAGTGGTAAGATTAACACAAGAGTTGTATAATTGTTTTATTGTATATGCGGGAAGTTTTTGTATATCTGCAAACACACTGCTTGTCTAAGTGGTTTAACCCTCCTATGGTTTTACAGCACAAATGTGCACAAATGCCCACAGTCACTGGTGAGCATGTAGTTTCTATATGGAACTCAAACATGCACAGGTTCAGTAGGTTGTCAGCACAAAATGACCCAGGGTCTTTTGTACCAAAAACCACTCATGTCCAATAAGGAATTTTGCCAACTATTGCTCCATGGTAAGATCGGTACCCTTACCTGTCAACATAGATGTCTGCTGGTGAAATTATAAACTTACACATACATGTATACTCTGAATGGGCTGCCACCCTATCTCATGATCTCTCTGGTCTCTTTAAGAAGCTTCTATATATAGAAATGTGTAACTTCCGTTGCCATACGTCTGAGGCATCAGTGTGTGAGATCTGACATATTGTCACCATCGCTGGGGCTGATTGGTTGTCTTTATAGACAACTTTTCTTTTCAAGAGAGTAAGCAATCTGAGAGATAGCGAGAGCCCATTCCAACCTGTTGTTTCCAAAATTCTTGGCCGAAGAGGACAATGTCTTTCAGATGCAGAGCTCAGATTTCAGAAATAGCATTAAAGCTGGAAGTCATTGTGCAGCTTGCCGCGACACCCAAAGAGCTACAGTTAGACCCTTTCAGAACAATTATAATCCCCACAGAATAAAATGTATTTAATTCTACCCCTTTTTTATGAATGCTAACCAAGCCACTTAGTTTTCATGATACAGTGTTAACTGAAGACTCGTTCACAATCATCAAACTCACCAGTAGAGGATACTTGAGGTACTGGTTCCCAACTTTTGAACGCCCCTATTTGGTGCCATTGTTTGCATTGAAAAGAAAGACCGGTATGTGTACATGTATTTATGTACAAGGAAGGTGTTAAAAACGGGTGTCTTGGACACCCAGGCCAAAATGGTCATCGTGATCAACTGACCTCTGTTAGGTGCATTGAGAAGAATGGGACCCCTTCCGCTTTTTGAGTCAGGAAGGGCGGTCCCCACTTTTGGCAAGTCCAATAATGGGGCAGGGGTTAACGCATTGGTCTATTAATGTCTGATGCCTGATCGACTGGTCTCCTCACTTTGAAAATCCTTCCGCTGGTGGTGCAATGCATGTGTTCCTTACAAAGTATATGTATGATGTTACATTGTAAGTGCACAACATCCTCACACACTGCTACCTCTGCCGTACCATGCACCATTGTCATCTCGTAACCTGTCTAAATTGTCTGATTATAATTGTAACTACTGCAACTTTAAAAATCAGTAATGGTAAGCACGATTCAAATAGCTACATACATCAACTTAGATGCTAAACATTTTTTGAGGAAAAGTTCTATTTAGTCATTTTGAAATTTCCTTGTTTCTTTGCAATAACAGTACATGCCAGATGGAGCAACTTTGCCGAATTTCCAATGGTGCTTTTTGTCATTGTACGTTCTCTTCAACATTTGCTTGAAACTGTGCTGGCTTGTTAGTAGTTATGCAAATTGTTATTTCTGTGAAAAAAGTTTGCTACTTAAAAGGATGTTGCGGTACACTTGTGTATATATATGTAAGGGAAGCATGATTTGCTTAGTGCAAACATACATAGGGCCTATTATGTATGTTTGCACTAAGCAAATGTAAGTGGTGTACATGCAATCAAAGTATAATCTAGTTTGTTCGGTAAAAACGCTTTGTACTTAGAATACATGCTTTTAATACAATTTTGGGGGTATTTGAATAGCAATATGTTCAGAAATACACCTGCTTTTATACCTGTTTATAATACAATTGCACTGATTTTATGTTGTATAGTTACCGCACTGCAAAACATTTTTATGTTGATAGTTATTGGACTTTTACTTACCGAGATGGTATTGCAAAATAATATTACACACACTCTGGCATTGTTTTTCCCTTTTAGTTATCATTTTTCACGATAACTAAGAAGTACTATTTCAGGGTATATAATTCACCGGTTTTGGTTTTAGTCTTGATCAGGTGCGTTAAGATGCTTGTTTAATGTGTGAAAGCTTTAAGAATTAAAGATTTAAGAAATTGAAACCATCTTTTCTTAATTGTAGCAGCAATGGGATTTTTAAAAATTCAAAACTCCAAAATGCGTCATAGCGTCTCCGTTACTCTAATTTTCAATGTTTGTTTTACTACTTTCACGGATATTTTACTGCCTTTTGGTTTTATGCGGAGTTTTTTGTGTCTTTGAGCAAAACTGTGATGTCATCCCAGAAAGATATCCTCAGTGCATTTTCTGTTTGGCACAGTAACTCTTGCATTTTTTTAAAATGTGTGATCATCAGTAGGCCTACACAGCAGTAAGCAAGGAAGCAACCCTTTGTCAGAAATTGTTTTCAGTAAGTAAATGCCGGCTGTACAACTGAACAGAAAAACCGACCCACGTCTTCCCATGATGACATCCTAGTAACAGCGCCATGTGTAATCCAGTAAAGCATGGTAAATTTAAACGCTTTAAAATTTCACTCTTCATTGCACTGAACCTAGTAGGGAGGTCAAATGCTTTTATACTGAAGAAGAGTATAAAGTGTGGTTGAAGGTGACAATAGATAACGACAAAACTAGAGTGGGGAAAGTAAATCACAAAACTTTGGATGCTGTGTTACAAAAAAATATGCCGCAAAATCGACTCTCAACGTAGGCCTAAAAAGTGGAATTTTCAACAAAAAAAGCCCTGTCTTCCAGCCTGTCAGTAGGGCCTATGCCTATAAAAAGTAAAATCTGCAGGCAGAATGAACTGAAAACGCTGGTTTTGGGAAGTAATTAAATAACTTAGTTTTGAAGGACCTATCTCGCTTGCACATGTGGCGCCGCTTCGATCCTTCTTTCGTACATGGTGTCGTTACCGTGAAGACGTCGCCCACGTGCAACGGGTGGAAAAAATTCATTGCGCGCGCGTGAACTGAGTCACTTTATGGATCTTGCCACCAGACTTACACGGATCTGGGAGCTTGGTGAGTAAAGCGGTGAAAACAAATCGCTGCATTGCGAAAAATTTGCTTGTAAAAGCAATTGCTTGTAAAAGCCCCCGGATGAACGCCTGTAGTTCATGTCCGTCCATTGGCCGGGTTGTAAAGGGAGAAAAAAATGGCCCTCTGATATCGTCCACAAACAACATTTTAAGATAGGGAGGAATTTCAAGTGTCGAAAATAAATGTGAAGTACATGTACATGTACGTACCACACTGCGTGCAGGAGACGCACCGTACTGCACCAGACTATTCATGGTTCAGAAGCTATCAAAGTAAGTCGTCTGTAGTGTGGTCAAAATAATTTGGTTTGCCCACAGTATACTGTTCCGTTTACACTGCTCAACTTTTCAAATCTTTACTTGGACTTAAAATTCTGACTGTTGAAATACTAAGGATACCACAGAGGGGTGAGTCAACATGGCTGAATTTTAAATAAAGAAGTCTTCTGCTGTTAAATTCTCAATCTTGTTAGTACAAGTTGGTTAGGCCTAGTGATAGTGGAGTGTCAGTCCGAGTAACTAGGCCTCTACAAACACGACGAGTTCACCGTCTTTTAACTCCTGGTCGATGACTGTGTGTTCAGATGCAAGAAGAGGCAATTCGAGGAGTCATGATATAGTTATACCACGGTTAAACTGGATCACGGCTGTTTTGTGTGGCAGGTTAGCACGGAAAACGTCGAGCGATTCAGGCATAAACTAGTTAGTTCGGAAACAGTCGTCGTATGCAGTTTATTTCGTGTCAGTGATAGCTCCATGGTGGTCAGGGCATGTACCTTCCAATTGATTGTATTACCAATGATGGAGGAAGTAGCTTTGGTGGCACTGGTGGTACGCACTATCAGAGTTTGTTTCACATCATTTGGCATACATTTGGCATTGACGCTGGTCTTGTTGAGTCATGTGAATCTTGGAGTTGGCCAGCCATCAGCTGCAAAGGCACGCCACTTTCGTACAAATATCTAGGGCCAGTAGGTCTAGGGCCCTGCAAGAGTACAATATTTCAAAACTTGGAAAGAGTTCCATGATTGATATACATGTATTATTCGGACGCCACTCGACACCCTGTGCACAAATCCAATGAGACTAGTCTTAAAAATTATTTTTTAGACGACCTTGTTTTTTCCTTCCTACATTGAATATTCCTTGATATGCTTTTGCTTTCTGATGGCTAATAATAGGCTAACTACATGTACATGTAGGTCACTGTACGGAATAATTAGTACTGTTGTACATATGGTCATGGAGGAAGGAGGGGGTATGGTATTGTGGAACTCTTTCCTAAAATGTTTAGGTCTATGTAGGGCCTACTGTACTGCATGCATGTATTCATGTACATGTAGGCCTACGTATTTAGGCCTTTGTGTGACTGTTCGTTGAAATATAAAATTATTAGGAATAACATTAAACACAAGAAGTAGGCCTACAAATCAAAAGAACAATAAATTTAATCAAAAAGCAATGGAGTCACAGGCCTACATCATACATGTACATGTACTTTCAAAGCTGTGGAGAATGTCTAGCCGTGGTGTACTGGAACATGGGAAATGGGAAATTGTGGGAGGAATCTTTGAATGAAATTCAACTGCATGTACATGTACATGTAATCACCTTGATGGGTTTTCTAAACATGCAGTACATGCTGGGATTTCTAAACATGCAGGGATGAATTTCCTGGCCATGGAAATTTGAGAGTGCTGGGGGGGGGGTTGACATGATACTCACGGTACAGATGTACAGCTGCTAGATATATTGCATTCATGTACATGTAGAATCTTCCATCAGAACGCCATATTTATGGTTTTTCTGGTCTCAATTTTTGAGTAATATTGAATATACAGTCCATTTTGGTTGTAAGTCTTCTAGAAATTCTTCAAGATCTGCTTCTCTCACCTACAACGGAACAGTGGGGGAATGATTGAATAGCCCATCCATCCCTCCTCCCCAAACATGCCAAAGGGGGGGATATCCCTCTGGATTTACACCTGTGATCCGTAGATGGACATGACACTGTTACCCACAGGACAAAAACCAAAGAAAAAACTAAACAAATTTTTACGACAAACTAAACATTAAGGACAAGCACAGCTTTTTTAAACTACTTATTACACAAGCAAGGAAAAACAACAAATTATACTTCATTCATTACAATCTAATGCAAGGTAAACACAAAATGTTCAGCAGTAGCTAGGATGCTGTAGTACTGACATTAGTCGTGGAGTATCCTCAGAGGCTTGTTGGATGGAGCTACAATCCTGGCCAAATCTCATTGGGCTCCCCATCCCCGGGCCCCCTCTCAATGTTGGGTTGCATTGCGCGGTCTGAGTTCCAGCTCGAGATGACAATATGGATGGGGGAGTGGGGGACCTGCAAGGGGTGTGGCCACTGAAACGTGTCCTAACAGTTTTGTCCAGGATTGTAGCTACATGTAGCTAGCCCAATTATGTTGCCAAAACTTTAAGTCTAATGGCACATTAAATAAAGCTGCCCTTAGAACTACAGTATGGTCAATCCTAGTTGAGAGACCATGTCCATATTATTCCAAAAGGCAAGTTACTCAGACAGGGGCACAAATTTCCCTGTTTATTGCAATATGTTTTCCCCAAATACTTCTTCATTTGTGTTGAAAGAAAATGTCCTTTATAGGTTGCATACATGTAGGTAATTTTAGACTAATACACCTTTTTAACAGATGGAGATTTCCTTTAAAAAGTAACGTTTTCAAACCATGGAGCTCTGAATTTCAAAGTAGGGACTCAGGGGAGCTGAAGCTTTCATTACTTCATCAACTGAAATGAAAGAGGGACAGGTACACTTCATCTTTAAAAACAGAGTTAAGCAATTGTGTTTTGTTGGGAAAATGTACTTTGAGCTGTCACATGACTCACCGGTTGAAGGTAATTAACAACTCTCCAAAATTACATGTAGGCTTATCTGTTACCAGTTGTCCCAGCTGAGTTTTTTGTACTATTGACGTGAAAAGGATTAAAGTTAGGCCTACATGTATCAACTTATGAAACACAATTTGCGCACTGTTTCAGTCAACACTTCTGATGCCGAACCAAAGAGCAGGGTTGTTGACTTACATGTAAGTCGTACAAATGTACATGTACAGTGTATGAATGGGACACGGGTCAGACTAGAGTCACCATTTTTGTGACTTGACTTGCAACTACCCTGTTCCAGCTTTGACTGATGATGTGACTTGGGATTGTCAAAAAGTGACGTGACTAGCACTTACAAACAGTGACCTGCAACCATGTCTTCCCAAAGTAGTATTGGAGTACACATGGAAATGGAGCGGTAGAGTGAAGTACTAATCAAGTGAGTCAAGTAAAGTTCAGTAGTTCATAACTCATAACTCAAGTTGATACCTTACCCTGTTTGCTTATTGCAGTTGGACAAAATAATGCGTGACTTTACTTGTACAGAGAGAAAAAGATTTGTGACTTGCCATTTGTTCGGAGGAAATGACCTGTAACTTGAATTTACCTGCAGTTGAAGGACTAGTGACTGGACCAAATTACTGGGGCTTGAACAAATGACTTGTGACTTGACATATATTTGCAAAAATGACTTGCTGCCTTGTCTGACAAAGAGGTTCTTGCCGAAATCAAGTACATATTTTTGCATTACACTCACAGGTAAATCCATTCATTGCAGCCCAGAGACCCCTGTGGATGCAAGGGGAAGCGGAAGTCAGCATCTACCGCATTCCCTTGCTCAGTTACACCCCCGGAGGGCACCTTTTAGCCGTCGCTGAAGCCAGGAAGTACTCGGGGGGTGATGCTGGCCCAAAGTTCATGGTGATCCGGCGATCAGTGGACGAGTTGGGTAGGGTTTGCAATTCCCCTACACACTAAGATACGTGTTATTGTTCTACCTGAGTGTATATTGCTCACACTTTAAACAACTAGTTGAAAGAAGGGTGGGAGGAGGGAGGGGTACTTCCTTCAAGAATCTCTTCAAAAATTCTACAGGTTCAGTGGGATGGCTGATAGTTGTTACATCCAGGTACTTTTCAAAGAATTTGTTTTGATTTTAAAAGACTGAACCAATATTTAGCAAAAACAAAAGAAATCCTACATATGCCAACAGAAAAACGAAAAAAATGATTGACAAAATTTAAGAAACAAAGAAATGGATTACTTCATGCCCTGTTTGTGCAAGGCACATATCTGAAGGGGGCCCGGGAAATGAGGATCCATTGCTGTCTGTGTTGATTTTTTACCACATTTCAGTTGCTCTGGCAGTGTTTCAGATTGCAAACCAGCGGTTGCAATATGTTTTGTGAACACTTAATGCCCAAAAGAAGTTTTTCCTTACTGAGCAGGACTCCGATGACACAAAGAGGCAATCACTTAAGATTGCAGCTAAGGTTTGTCAAATAATTGCCACGTGGCAGAAGCTGGAACTGACTGCTAAAACCTTGCTTCAGTGGAAAAAGGCGCATGTATGAACAAGACTTCTTGATCTTCGATATGCCCAGCACCACACTGTCTAATGCATCAGCTCCTCAAGGAACAGTATGTTATTTAGTATCATTCACATTTGCATTGTCCGTAAATCTCATGACGCCATAGGAGATGAATGGGAGGCAATGCAAGTCATTGTTGATGATGGCTACCTCATCTTCGATGGCCTCAACCTTGGCAATGTCATCGTGGATGATGAGAAAGGCATCATCTTCATCATGTACACCGTCTGCAATCACCACGACCGGTGTGATGTCACCAGCACCAAACTCTTGAAGAGCGTTGACGATGGGCTGACGTGGTCGAAGCCTGTGAATATTTCAGAGCAGATTGGAACTCAGGCTTTTTCACCAGGCCCAGGATTTGGCATACAGGTAACCTGCAGTTGTCAATAGTTTTGTTTTTATGCTCTGAATATTAAACTGAACTCTACCGGGATTTTGACCATTCGCGTTGGTTGGGAACCCATTGCATGCACGTGTAACATCCCATAGACATAGCCAAGAGTGTGTTACACAAAACATGAAGTATATGTATTAAAAACAGTAGAACATAATTGTTCAAAACACCTGTCAAGTTGAGAAGAAATTCCCTAAGTCATGGTACTATTTAACATAATTGTAGTTGGGGTGTTCTAAGCACAGGAATCACAACGTTGTTCGAGGAATAACATGTAGCCTTAGTCTAAAAGTTTTTTAGGGAATGCGTTGTAACCACTCTTGTCAAAAACTTTTGACGCAGAAAAAATTTGCTCCCAACAAAGGACGGCTTGTGTCTTGCGGTCATGGCAATTTCAACGTGGATGGTGTGTACTGCCTGCTGAGCGATGATCATGGGATGACGTGGCGATGGGGAGGATCCATCAAAGGAATACCATACGGGCAGAAGAAGGTGGAAGGAGACTTTGTGCCTGACGAGTGCCAGGTGAGTACGGCCACAGGCTGAGGAGGGGTGAGCTGAGAGAGTAAGACTACAGACCGCTTTTTACAGACTACTTTTTTCAAATGCTCTGACACATTCTTGCCAATTAACAATATTGGGCATTGTGATTGTGTCTGGAAAATTCTCTAACAATGACTCCTTTTTTCCTTGGTAAATGAATCCTCATACCACAAGTCCTGGAAGAGCAACTTGCCCCTTCCCCCACTGATCATGATTCGTTTTAGTGTTTTTAATGTAGAGACAACAAAGAAGGAATCCCCCATTGGCTTGTGGGGGGAGGACTGGAGACATGTTGCAATTTTCTTTTAGGAATTGAACAAACCATTTTAGAAATAGTAATACATGTACTGTAGCACCTGATTGAGGAGGGCGTTAAGATCAGGTGAAAAGTTTAGAGTTGTTTTGGGAGGAGATTTTAAGTTTGCCCTTCCCCCAAAACATAGGTTGATGTTCTGGTTAATAAATCAGAAAGGATATGAAATCCCGAGAGCACGAGTGGGATTTCATCCAGGGTCACCGGTGGCAGGCAAAGAGAGATACCACTGTGCCAAACCGACTTCCAGTTTGTTTTAAGTCTTTGACCCCGATTTTACTGACCGTCTGCTGTGTGCTTTTGCATCTAGGCTGTTGAACTGTCCAACGGCTCAATAATGCTCAACGCGCGCAATCAGTACCACTTCAAATGCCACTGTCGTGTGGTGGCGTGGAGCTACGACGGTGGGGAGACCTTGCCAATCCAAGATGTGTACGAGGATAACACCTTGATAGAACCGGCGTGTGCTGCTGGGTTGCTGCTCCATCGAAATGTGCTGTTTTTCTCCAATCCCAAGAGCACTGTCGCTAGTAAGTAGGATGCTACTTGAGGGTCCTTAGAGGCCCATGCGCATTAACTGTGAAAAGGACACTGCGTTTCCTAATGTTAGAAAGCATACATGCAAGGATAAAAGTTTCTTTGCCAATGACCTTTGACAAAGATAAGACCTGCCTTTAAAATCTGCAAGCAATTTTGTTTCCCTTCCATTGATGTGAGAAATCTGTCAAATGCAGTTGGCTCATAAGTAAGCCCGCATGTGGTGTAATCATAGAAGCATTGTGTCACTGCAGGGGTTGACCTTACGCTGCGATGGAGTTACGACAACGGGACAACGTGGGACGGCGAGCTTCAGATCTGGGATAAAGCCAGCGGTTACAGCACCATGACGGCTCATCCGGGACCTTCAGAGTATGTCTTCATTCTTTTTGAGAAGGGCATCACATCAACCACCGAATCCATCGAGTTTGTACGTGTGAGCTTATATGATGAAGTATAGTCACAAGTTCAGTTAGAGTGTGATATCTTGTAAAAAGTCGGAATCAGTGACCGCTGATTCACGGGACCTTAATTAAAGTTAAATATTTTGTATATTTGTCATAAGGTTATGCAGTCTTATATGGTATTATGCATAATAATGCTTTTATATGTCTACATTGAAGTTGTGCTTGAGGGCTGACTTCAGTTGCAAATGTTCTTATGTGATTCTGCCCTAATCATTTGGTACATGTATTTGTATGTAACACCTCACCTGCAGACTCTGTATCTTGATTGGCCGAGAGCCAGTCATGTGGCATTGGTTATTTTAGCTATCTTCTTGTGCACGGCCAAAAGAAGTATACGCATAGCAACCAAAGAACTACATGCATGACTACAAGTTGTGTGCAAAAGCGTACTTGTGTTATTTGCATGCAATTTTGAAGAGCTTGCCCTGCAGAGCAGAGTTCAAACATTTTGTGAAGAGGTACATGTAGTTTGGAAAAGTGCAGGAAAGTTTCAACCAATTTCTTATTCAAACAAATGTATTTTTGTACGTATTTAAGTCAGTTATTGCTTGAATCAAGTAGAATCTTTGGGAGAGATGTTATGAACCAAATGTCAGCTTGTTTATCTTGTGGTATAATATTAATAAAATTGAACATTCAGAATTCTCCGTGGATCACCTCTGGAAGTTAGTTTTACTGCACCACACAAAGCGTTCAGTATTTATGTAATATTGCTTGAAACAGATCTATTTACAGCAGACTTACTTTCCTTTTTTTGCTTAGTGGTATTTATTTCTGCTTATTTTGGTAAACCTTGTACTTCATAACCAATTGCTATATGCTAGGAGCCTGTTATTTTTTGGTTCAAGTAATTTTTGGATAATCGGGTGTAAATCTAGAAATGCGTTTCAAAAGCCTTTTGTAGGACATTTTATAACAGCAAGTGATATTCAGTGAAACCAAGTGCCCCTCTTGAATTTTGTGTGCAAATGCAAAGTAATGCGTGGGGCTACACTGTGCTGCCCTGTGTGATGCAGTTTTTAAGATGTTGTATTCAGAACCACCACAAGCTAGGGCATTGAGTAGAGAGTAATTTAAGTGTACCCCCAGCATGCTATATTTGCTACCATGGAGGTAGGAAAAGACTCCACGTTGCTAACAACACTCGCAAATCATTTCTCATATTGAAATTGGACTCTTTGCAAACAAGCCCACTGACTGTATCTGGGTATGGATGCATCAGCATAAGAAAACAGATTTTGCAGCAATCTCAATCTGTGCAGCGCAGCTTTCTCGCACAAAGAACACGTGTTTTACACTCGTCAGAACGATCACTCGTTCCTCTTGCCGCTCGACGTCATCTGAACCGCTATGCAGGTAATAAAATTACGAGACTGCAGGTAGTACGGTCAAAGGGTACATTTATGAATTCAAATCATTGTCTGATTGACTGCACGTCTCCAGGTCAGAGACAGAGCTGTTTCTGGAGAGAGTTGAGACATGAGTGTCTGAACTGTTGGAACCAAAATGGTGATGTGCATCAGTGCACAGGGACAATTATCACACTATAGCTGCATGCTGTGCCCCACGCATTATGAACAGCTCTTTCATGTCTTTTGGTTCTAAAGTCTGAAGCTGGCACCCCTCTCTCCGTGAACACCTCTGTCCGGAGATGAACAATGACGCCCTCTGCAGGTTTGACAAATCACTGAAAGGAGTGAAATAAATTCCATTATTTTATGGGGCTGGGGGCTCTTTTTCTGGTAAGTGGTTCCAACGGATCCACCATACTGGACAACAAACTAGCTCTATTGCTTTTGTTTTCATTATCCGGCTCCGAAGATAAAATCAAAAGGCCACAGCCGCCAGTGACTCAGACTTTAAAACCTATGTGTCAAGAATCAAACAACAGACTGAACGTTTTGGTGTTGACATCGGTCGACTTTTTATTCGGTATACAATCTGTTTCCAATATCAACATTACCCGAAATTTGCATCTTTTCCCATCAGACCAAAGTTACTTAAAATTTTCTCCAACAACTTATATATGCACATATCTTTGAATCCAAACTTTACATTTCGAAATGCATCCTTGTTAAAATATGTCTCCCCATACGTAGAACACGCACCCAAACATCCCTTGTGGTCCCGAGCTGTTTTGTGTTTGTTCGGACTGTTTCTTTAATGAAACTACGCTCCGTAGTTGTCCCAGGTCATTCGTGTAGCCCCAGGCTGCACGAGACCGTCATACTGCTCGTTAGCTGGACGGCCTAGCACTTGGCGTAACGCTCGACGGAATAGTTTGTACTTGAAGCAGTAGATAATCGGGTTCACGCAGCAGTTGGAGGATGTGAGCATTACAAAGACCGCGCGAACAGTTCCCCTGGTTCGCAGCTCCATCCAGCCCATGTTGAACATGAGGAAAATGACTTGAGTGGGAGCCCAGCAAAGTACAAATGTCACAAATACAATGACCAGCGTCTCGAAAACACCACGCCTCACCCAGAGAACTTGCTGGTGATGAGATCGAGTGCTGCTGCTGTTGTCCGAGTCAAGGGTGCTGACCAAGTGCGGTTGCTGCATTCTGGTGCTGGTCATCGTCATCTGCTTTCAGTGGCTTGCAATTGGCTTGACGCTTCAAGGTCACTCCCATGTGTATGTAGCAGAAAAACATGATCGTCATCGGAATGAAAAACTGCAGGCAAATGATGAGCGGGCCCATGACTTTTGAGGCTTCGAGGTGCCGGTAGATGCACTTCCCGTCCACTACGGTGAGAAGGAGGAACGAGTAGGACTTAATTGCCGTGCCAATTAGCCACACAACCACAATCGTTGCCGCAAGACACGAGAACGCATCAGCCGGAGGCGAAGAGGGTAGACGATGCTGAAATACCTCCCCAAGGTCAGGGCAAGTAGGTTATACGTGGAGGTTACGAAGAGCAGAAAAAGGACAGCATCACCGATCCACATCTTGCACAGCAGCTCGCCTCCTTGAGTCTCCGGGAGCGGGAATGACACAAGGATGTTTCTCTTGAGCAGCAAGACCAATGAGCCCAAAAAGTCGATGACGGCCTGGTGACAGATGAGTGCTATGGAGGCCTTGTGCATGGAGGAGACTCGCCAGATAACGATGATGACGAGGCCATTGCCCATTATGCCTGTAACACCTATAATGGTCTCACAGATGCGGTATATCAGCAAATTATCTGCCATGATGAGAAGTGCAGATTTTGTGTCGTGGATTCCTTTAGGACGTTTGGAAGAAGCGCCTGGTATCTTGTTCAATTACTTTAAGCGAACAGCATTGCTGCCTTGAATTGGATACAACGGAATCAAGGCCCTATTCCGCTGGGACAATCTGGTCCGTTTCGCTGTAGAAATTCATTCTAAATCACCAATAAGGCATTAGCCAATCAGTTCCCCGCAATTGACGTAGACGTACGTTTTGTTACTTTGACAGTGTAGTAAAGAAATATGCAAACTTTAGCAATTTTATGAAGGCCATTTCAATTTTCAGACTGCCGGTTTCTTCGCTTGAATGACGCAGAGGGCAAACGATTTGCTGGTACACCCGAGCCAATTCTTTAAGCATAAAATGTAGTTCCAGTTGTTTAGCTTTGTCTTCGATACTGACTTCAAGTGTGGGGTCCGTTTTTAGAACGACAGGTGTGATACAAATATAAGATGAACAACATTTTCCACTCTCCTTACACGAGACTGGGAAATATTTTCGTAAATATTTAGGTAAAATTACATGTACTTCGAGTCCTGTTTACAATGGAATTACGATACCAGTTAAGCAGGCAGTGTCCTTTGACTAACGTCTAGCATTCCAATTTTTACCGCGAACCCTATAAGAAAATTGAAGGAATCTGATCAGGAGATTCCGTGATAAAAAGGTCCGTCACACTTTGTAAAATAATGAAGAGTAAAAGTTGGTGTTATTTGCGTGAAATGCATTCTGTGTTCTTTCCTGTATTTGGCATGCACAACGCCAAAGTTTCTTCGACCGCAAACGTTTTGACTACCTCAGAAATAAGCACAGTAGGCCTATAAGAGAATCCAAAATACTAATGTAACGTCCCATATGACTGCATAAAAACATTGCCATTGTTTTTGTTATTGGCGTCCTTTGGCGTTAAACTATTTTAAGACGGTATTGCACTTGGGCTGATTTCTACCTGGGTGACACGATTGTCATCTTGTCATCGTTCGTTTTGTTCTCCTTCCCCGCCTGCTGACTCAACAGGCCGATCTGCTACATTGACAGTTAAGCTAAAATGCTGAACATGCTGAACGTGTGTATACACTACTCCACTGCGGCCACGTGACTTACACTACTCAAAAGAGTTAAGGACCGTTCCTTTTTAACTTGTAATTTTTTTCCAAACAGTGAGTGGGGTCTAGTGTTTTCATTTTTTTTGTCGAGGTGGTTTTTTTATTGGAAACAGAAATAATAATGTTTCAAAACATCAAATGCACATTTTCAGCAGTGAAATAGCTCATATAAAAAGTATACACAAAATATAAAGTGGCCCTTAACTTTTTTGGTATAGTGTATGTTACCATAGCATGTTCTCACCGTTGTGTACTCAGTATAGCCTAATGGTAAGGATATGTCGACTAATGACCCTAAAAACAGTTTAATATGATCAGAACCCTTCCGTCATGAACGGACAAACAAACAACCAAAACAAGCAGATTTAACTTCAAAAGAAAGGAAACGTTTAATTTAGAATGGTACATAAGCAAATTGAAATTGTATACAATATGTACAAAGAAATAATTTAAGTGTAGGAATGGTGAAACTTCCAACTTAAAAAAATCACTTGAACTTCATTAACTCAAACTCGAGAAAACAAGCCAAACCCAGTACAATCCAAAATAAGTTAATTCCAACATTTTTTTAGTTTCAGTAGCAGTTTCAGGGAATGTATCTCGCTGTAAGGCCTTGCAAAACTCAAATATCCAAGCTTAAAATGAACTCAAATTAATCAAACAACTGAATTGATAATGGCAGCCTCAAAATAAAATAGCAAACCGAATCCAGCAAATGACAGATTTGCAATTAAATCTCACAGTGAATTAGAAAGCATTAATAATTAATGATAGCTTCGTCAGTAACGAACTATAAAAAAGCTAATTCAAACAACACTTAGGTCCGATAACGGTCGGGTACAGGATGACCAAGGCGGGCTGGCGGGTGACATCCTTTCCCTGTGGCTTTTTCCCTAAAACTTTTTTCTACCAACTCTTATAAAGAGGATCTTGCCTAAAAAAGCAAGATGTGATGATTATCAAGATGTATTTTTTTTTGCCGACCCCGGCAAGCTCGGTGGTCGAGTGGTTAAGACATCTGCACTAGTAAGCAGGAAGTCGTAGGTTCGAGTCCCACCCGAGTAGGCTTGTGAGGTTTTTTTTTGCAAGCTCTCGGACAAGAACTGAGCATTCAGTGCTTATAAATATACGTTGGGTAAGGGCAAACCCGTTGTATATAAGATGTGATGACCTGTACAAAAACAGCGCTGCAAATGTACATGTGCGATACGTTTATGCCCAAACAGCAACGCAGCGACCTTTACGAAATCCACGATATACGCCATCCATATACCAGAACGAGCGATACCGTACAGCCGCCAATGCGCTACATACATGTACATGTACATCTATAAGCAAGTACAGAATGCAGTATAAAATGTACACACTGCACGAAGTCTGTTTTGACGTTCATAGCGGACATGTCACCGCAGCGGCATTCATTCGAAATAGACTTGTTATTGTCAAATTGGGTATTTTTTTCTGGCTACCAATATGGTTAAAGACATACATATGTATATCCTACTTAATGTGACATCAAAGAATTCTACCATTGTTCTTATGAAATAAATTTGTGTGTGAAAACCGTAAATACAGACAATGGAAAGAGGCACACAACCCCTAAGGCGCTGTCCTACAGACTTGTTAGTACACAGTAGATTGAGACTGAGATAAATCTATTAGTGCAGCGGTCGTGACGACACAACCAAAGATCGTACAATCATCGGCCGATGTCAGCGAGCGGTCGTCACGGTGAGGCAGTCCTGGGAGTAGTACCCGTTTTGGAGCAGCAGTCTACCGCTAGGCTAGGCGCAGCAACAGCACAACGCGCACTAGGGCAGGGGATAGGGTTGGATACAGGGGGCCCCACAAGCATACTAGACTATCACGTCTATCAAGGTTGACTCTGCTTTATTCACTTACATCACCTCACCAGGCGCTGCAATAATGTGACCTCCAAAGGCGCTTGATCCACCTTTACAGGTCGTGACTCCTACACAGGCCAGGGTATTACCTCTGTCAGGGAGGTAACCAGTGCCGGGGCGGGGGGACCTGGGGGGCCTTGGAGGGCACCTGCCCCCCACCAAATTCTCGGTGCCCCCAGGTGCACCCCCACTAAAAAAAATGAATGGATATTGAACAAGGCTAACAAAAGCTTTGTCCCCAAAAAACCACACCACTGAAAGCTGACGCCCCTCCATAAGTTACCGGTGACCCTTGTGCCCACTCCCACTAGTAAAATCCTAGTTACACCACTGGTGTAAACTAATAAGTCCATTTTTTTTACATCCACCAAATACTCTGCTGTAATGCTAACGCCCCGTGGATGGAGTTCTCACATAAACTTAAGCTTAATTACTAATTTGAGGCCTATGACTCTCCGGTAAGTGGCTTTACTTATGCGGTATATCGTAGCCAACACTACAACGGACTCTCAGTAACTAGTTGACTGTATGAAACTCAAGGAACAGACTGGCTGAGGAACAGAGCTGACTTAGGAACTAAATAGCTGGGCCCGCGCTCGTGCTTATTCGCCAGCATAGACGTGACGTCACTCCGAGGTCCCCGGCTCGTTGCCCTAGCGACTGGCTCACATTTTTTCACACAGAGGCATCATGGCTGTCTCAATGTACGGTACCATGATGCGATTTTTGTCGCTGCATGATTCAACGGCCGCTGTGATTCGCCAGTTCACGTTGTTACATTATCTTGACCAATCACACTCCCACTACCACATCCATTCGGAAAGCTCTCACTGCGTTCATGCTCACCGAAACCCATCTTCGGAATTCTGTCCAATGTGAAGCCGGGAAGCGAAAGAACTTGCAATGATGGCTCTCACTTGTGTGATTACATCATGTTGCATAGCAGCCGCCCATGTTTCCCTTCAAAATATGAGTTTGAATGGTTGAATTTTTACGTTAAATATTGAGTGTTTCGTGCCACACGTTAAGTACAGGAAGGATCAGGTTGGCGTTCTCTTGCTACATAGGCGGGCACTAGTCTTCGAAAACAATGGAATCACGTCCTAACCCGACCCCTGGCTTATGACCTCTTCTCACAGCTGCACGGCGGGCGCCAAAAGTGGTCTTCGAATTCGTGGTCGGAAAATTCTCTTATTTTCGTCGCTAACAGTTTTTGTCCAAGAGCAGATCAAAACACAGGTGATGTCGACAATGTTAAAGATTCTGATTCACCTGATAAACCAGCAGATTTTTAAAATGATAAAATATTCGGGGTATACGCTCAGGACACACATGACACACATGTACATGACGCTAAAGATCGGACCCATTCGCGCCTCCGATCTTTGGGTCGCGATGATTTAGAGATGGACCGCACTTCACGCCTTCGTTCCTTGAGTCGTGAAAGTGGCAATTAGGACAGGCATTATCTCCAAGCATGCCAAGATCGTACTCAACAGGAGAGAGATGCCTTCTCTGATTGTGAAGGAGTACACTGACCTCATTCAGGTTTTTACCAAAGCCATCGTGGTTTTTTTCATGCAGGTTACCTTCAGTCAGTAGGCCCCACTATACCCAGGCCGTCAGTGAATGTTTTTTTAGAGCGCCAAATGACAATATTGTCAGATATGCAGAAACAAAAAAATTGATATGTTTTAAGGGTTCGCTGCAAGACACCCTTACAGATATAAGTCGGGAGTACCGTTCTAGGTTCCGTTCAGTGCCTGAACCTGGCAGACAAAGAATGGGGTAGAGTAAATATTCCCCATCCTCAAGTGATAGCTCAGAAGAAAGTATGGCTAGAGCAAGGGTTCGCTTTGAAGATTGTTCGTCAGTTCAGGCCTCTCCTCGTTATCATCACTGTCAAAATGATAGTTTGTCATTCGTTGCTGCTAATGTCAATAATGATAATGACATAGGCTTGGGGTCAGATGTTGATAACCCTGACAAGTAAAAAGACAAAACACTTTCCAAACTAGTTAATCCTCATGAGGAGGTTAGAGGCATGTTCTTTGATCAGGACATGCTTGACTTGTGGAAACATCAACATACCCATGCGCTGGAACAGAGCAAATAAGATGAATTGTAAACAGGGCTTAAACCAAATCCTTCGATTTCAACCTATTTCAAGGCCCCAGATACGGTATGCCCAAACCTATTCGTACATCCATGAAAAAAATCTAAGTTCAAGACATGGAAGAGTAATAATTCCATCTGGTCCATTCAAGAAGACTTGCTCAGAGCTGCAATGCCACTGATTAAAGCAGTTGAGACGTTCCAAAAATTGACATCAAACAACTGCTGGCGTCGTCAGGGAGTCTCTTAGGCTCGGCAGTACAGTGGGTGTCTGTTTTCTCCAGCGCTATTCTGAACCTTTCACCAAGGGAGAGATACCAGCGGGATGTTACCCCGTCAGTGGGATGCATCTTTGGTGACGAGTGGACACAAAAGGGTGGAGGAGGGAGAAACACCCTGACAAAGTGACGCACAAGGTCTTTAAACAGTCTTGCGCTAGCATCGAACCCAAGTTCAAGCCTAGGGATATGGTTATGCCCTTCAAGAAATCTGCAGGAATCAATAGAGACAGATTCTCTTACGTTGTACAGTCCCAAAGCTTACGGCTCAAAAGTTAGAAGCAAACTGTAAAACAGTGGGCCAACTTGGGTCGAGTCACATCGTGACTCCTTTCGTCCGGACACGAAAGAGAAAGCTCAACATCCGGCAAAAAACAAAACAAAAAAAAAACAAAAGAACTAGGGCTTAGTACTCATCAGTCAGTCAGGGTACAAGAACTGTCCGATTTACTAACCACCTAGAGCAGATTTACACAGGAAGACTGAGATTTTTTTCTCTCTTCGTGGGAAAAGTTGACAAAGGGTCCATGGATTCTGCAAACAGGTAGGTTACCGAATCGGAATGTTACACACGCCCTGAAGGCTCCAAAATAGATTGTTATGAGCAAGGATCAGCGCGGGGTTACGCAAATGTAGATAAGGAACATTATGGTCAAAGTGGCGATAAAGCAGGTACAAAGTTATTCCAATCAATTCATCTCAACAATCTTGGTTGTACCATGGAGGAAGGACACAGAAGGAGTTTGAACTGCCCGGGCTACATCATCTGGCCAATTGTTCTGATAGAAATACGGTTAACTGCACGTACAATTTGTCATGTTTTGTCTGAAAATCTCCAGGCTATGACATTTCCTTACACACCCTTTATTCTTCCCAAATCGTGTGACGGACGATGTGATATGAGTGACAGCATTCTTCTTCGGGGCAAAGATGAAACCAAAGTGAGAAACAGAGTGCTGACGTTTCTGTTGAATGAAGGGGATTCAAAGCCTTCAACGCAATGAAAAAAACTTGGTCTACATAACAAAATTATTCGTTTTCTGTTAAAAATGACTTTTTTATGCCGGAAAGTAGCTGTTAAATGTAAATCTTTAAGGCAGGTTGTGAACTCAACTTTTTAAATCTGATTTATAGGTGTCTGTTTTAAAAACGGCAGTAAGTTGGCTTAGTCGCTCATTTAAAGCTGCGCTCACTTTGTGCTCACAGAAACGATTCTCACACTTCCGCATGCAGCATATCGGTTTTCAATAAAATGTACTCAATATATGAATTACTTTTCATTAAGTGCACTTTTTCCCGAGAGTGTGTAACATTAAAATCATTTCATTGATAATTTTTTTTCAGTGTTGGTTCATGGAAACCAGACGGACAAACGCATGGACAGTTTGGACATCCTATTTACTGACAAGACCTATTGCATGTCCTGGTGAAATTCTCAAAGTTTTACACACTGAACAAATCAGGATTGAACCGACCCAAAAAGAAACATTTGCTAAAGAGAGACCGTAGACAATAGGTGTTTAAAAAAATGAATGAAAAACAAACACACACAAAAACAGTCTAACATTCTCGCTTTCGAGTGGGTTCATAAGAAAATGGTCAGTTATTTTCGGACATGATGTTTTTGCATTTTCTGCTGATTTTTGGCTTGTTTTGGGGAGGGAGGCCGAGGGCTTAGCCACCATCTCATGAGAAAAAAGTTATGTTGACCAGAAATGCACAACATACAGCATCACATTACCCTCCTGAAGCGCCGCCATTGTTCTGCCGCGCATTTTATGCACGAAATATGCGCGATGTCCTATTTCGTCTACAATGGAGATCAATGGGCCTACGCGTTTGATCGAACGTAAAAGAATTTTTTTTTGACCATACGCGTACTAAACTCAATGGACAAAATTTGAATGGGACACATCACTTGTTTTTATAACGGTGAGGAAAAACGGTCATGTTAAAAGGAAGGATTTCGTTGAAACGACTACAGTCTGAAGGTGAGGCCTTTACACATGCATTTACTCATTGTCGAAAGTGGGAATTTTAGAGGATAAATTGTTGTTATGCGTGGATTTTAGAGGTGTTAATCTGAGGTGATCACGGCGCAGCGTGTGCATTAAAAACGTGTTCGCGTGCAGGATCCATAGCAGGATCGAGAATCCAAAATGGAAATCCTTTTTCTAGAATCTCTATGAAACAAAGGGCTGGTGCACATATTAGAAATAAAACAAGTTGTAGATAATGGAAACGCTGGAGATTGTATCTTCAAATGAAACAGTTCCTCATGAACATCCTTTTTATTGAATAGAATAGGCGCACACACACACATGCAGAAACAAACTCACGAACATCACGAGCAAGGCCCTTCCGCCCCCCGCATTGCACGTAGCGTTTTATTTTTTCAATAGGCCCACGTATATACTGGCATTGTCTCCAACGGGAGCTTGCAAATCGTGGTGCGTCCGCATGTATGACAAAGTCATCGATAAAAATTGCTTCACGCTATATCAATGATCGGTGCTAGCCTCTGTGGACATTAAATGACGATGATGCTTAAAATGACTTAAAATCACTTCCCTTCCCCCCAAATGTGGCACTTTTGGCTTTATTGTGTATGTCACTGTCATTGCTGATGTCCTTTGCAAATATGTGGGGCATGTCTCCATAAAAACCCCTGTAAGAAATATATTCAGCAGTTTTATGTTTCACGCTATGCGTGCTATGTTGGCAATATTCACGCCGCCACTGAAAAAATTATTGGAGCATAACATTTTCAACATTGTTTAAAATAATGTCAAGAGATGGAGTGCGACTGATTGCATGGATTCAGTGCTCCTTTGTCATAAATATTTTGCACATTATTCTGTACTTCAGGGCACGTATATGCATTTTGTTTAAAGGAAAGGAAGGGTGATTTCCGATACTGATCTTGCTGGTTTGAATTACATTGTTTAGATGGTGAACTGTTTCTGTGTACATGTATGCATGACACAAATTACCAACACAATTGGGTGCGAACGCACCTGTTCATGACGTATTTGTGCCCGGGAAGCGTCCTGTGTGTTGTAATTTTCCAGCTTTGGCTGTAAACACGTCACACCTAGTTGTGTGTGTGGGTTTGTGTTTACTCTTCCGTGGATCGACAAAGGATGATGTTGAAAAAATCATAGGTCAACTTTTGTGCATATAAACAGCAATGCAACATGCACCGCAATGTGTTCGTTTTTCCAGGCTGCTGGATTGTGAGTTTCCTTGTTCGGTTGGAATCCAAGTTGTTTGAGTCTCGGTTGGAGTGAAGTGCACATTTAACCAAACTGTCTCCATTGTGATTTTTTCTCAACTAATTGAGCATGTATTTTTTGCTCCTGGCTTACAAAATAATGATTCCAATGTGATGACAGAGACACTTCATCCTATGAACAAGAATAAATTATCTGATTCTTCTGCCAAACTTTTTGTGACAGATCACCAGAGATGTACATCGTTGAGGGAAGAACAGTCGGCCTGAGACAGTAATTCTGTTTTCGGTGGATTGAAGGACGAGCTTTGTATGTGTTGAATCGTGCAAGAGGCATCGAGAGAGGACGTACATCGCATAAGGCAGAATGGTCGGCGCCGTGCTCTTAATAGTATGGCGTGTATTGGTGGTGACTCTGACTGTGAACGTCGCGCCAGTCAGCGGTTTGGGTAGGTGCTGAAGGGACAAGTGGGTTTGTTGTGTCTGGATTTCGATACAGAAAAGCGCTTCAAATTATGTTGTTTGCAATAAAAACCGTTGAAAAGAAACTGATTGTCGACACAACTATTACAAATCTGAATTTGAGATCGGCGTTTTGGCACTCGCTCACTCTGGCTAATTTCATCTACTACAGGATGATTTTATTCGAGGGATGAAATTGTATTGCTAAGCGCATCAATCTTTGTAAATAAGATACAAATAATAACAATACAGGACTTTTCAGTGTTGTAAATGACAATCAAAAACTAAATCTATCTAACTGACACTTACCCTTAGTTTTATCATTTAATTATGATAAAGAAAATGAGAAGGTTTAACGGCGTTTTGCTTTCATTTTCATTCTTTTTTATTAGTGGATGTGTATTTTATTCAATCCAGTATACGACTAAATTCAGAAACAATAACCAAATTACAGTCCAAATGAACTTTTTCTTGAACAGTGGCCAAAAAAATTGAGTGATTTTTCTTTCTATTGTACAGCAAGAATAAATACTGTAATCATTTCGTTTGTTATAGAAAAAAAGAGAGAATTGCATGTGTTGTTCAAGACTTTACGTATGAAACTGCATGGAATTGAACGACATTTTCCCTAACAAGTAGGCGGCTGTGCGCGACCATTAAGAGTATTTTGCTCCTATCCAAATTTTAGATCTGCTGCCATTTGGACGGAAAGAAGGGGACAGCAGCCTGTTTGAGGATGGCTGCTGGTTCGTTAACGATCTGGTGTCACCAACAATCTTGCCACCTTACCCCTTCCCTGGGTGTGGTGCCCTCTACAGAAGCATCTACGTGAGTTCCTCGCTTAGTCCGTGCATCCAATCTTGACTTTGCTCTGATCCACCATGAACCCAAACAGCCACTTCAAAGTCCCTCTTTGTGTCACATGGCGGTTTTACCGATAAAAGGTTATTTATCTGCCTCATGGGGGGTATTTTTTAATGGCGACCATTACCTATCTACCATCTGAACTTCGGTGCTGTAGTGAAGTCAACCAAGTCCAAGTCTTACTGTCAATCAAGAGTCAATCAAGAGTTCCTGAAAATGATTAAAGAACAATCTTATACGAACTACACAACATACAGAACTTTCGTTTTAGAACTGATATTTCAAGTGTCAATAGTTCTAAAAGGGCCCTGGGGCGTTTTTTTTTAATTCCGAACGTTTCACCAGGAATCAAAACTACAGGTATACTTGAAAACTTCGAAAAGTAGAGGAGTTGACTGAAACAAATTGGGCATAGTAAGGCATGAGTCAGAGTGAATGGAATTCGGGAAGAAATTCCCGTAGTCAATTTGGATACAGTACGGATTTATTGTTTACAGTTTTCCTTTTTTGTACGTGTTCTATTAAGTTGATCGAGTGTTAAGGACAATAAACCGGTTATTTCTGGGTGGACTTTGTGTCAGAGTCCTGCCGAGTCAGTCTTTTAGCCGAAGTCCAAGTCAACACGGCAGAACACAGTCATCTGGTTCTTAACTTTTGTAAATCAAGGTAAAAAATAAGGCTACATCCAAATCTGTTGTCGATACTTAGGTCTAGGTCTTCGCTCCATTGGAAGTAGGCGGAGACGTGTCGAGATTAGACCTATAGCTGCATAGCTCTTGAAGCCTTTGCGGACGTGGCTAAGTTTTCTAAAATTTTGAAAATGGTATACAACATTTCGAAATGAAGGAACACCTCGGTTGATCGACTTTTGATTATTGTCTCTGTAGTTTACGGATAATGGTTTGATAATGATGTACAACGGTCAAGTGGAAAAGCACAGCTATCCACGCCCCACTGGAAATACTTTCAGCGACACCTTTTCAAATGATAGAGTGTTCATCGCTCCCTTCTTCAGTGATGTGAATGCCAGTCACTTCTCTTTTGAGAGCAACGTGTACTACCAGGTAAAACACCTTTCTTCTTTTAATTACCTCATTCTTCTGGGTTACGTGTGAAAAAAAAACTCAGAATTTTCCACGATATTTTAAATACTTTCAAAACTTATACCGTTGATTGAATAAAGTTTTTATCAAAGAACACTTGACCGTTGGTAGTACTGTTTCTTGGCAGGGTGATTGGGGGGGGGTCGTGGGCCTTACATCTCCTTTATGGTTGGAGCTAATTTCTTACCACTGGTAAACCCTGGAACTTTGCATGTGGATGCTCACTTTTACTGATAATAACAGCAATGGTTGAACTGTATTAATAAGCCTGATAGTATCATATGCTTCAGAACATCACAATGTTATGTGTAAATCGCTGTTTAGTTAGGAAGGAAATTGGATGGTTAGGGGCGTTGTTAGTTAAAACTTCACTTCAGGCCAGATGATTTTTGAGCACAAACAATTTCCCCTAAGGAGCTTCAAGAACGACATTTATGGAATGCTCTTGTATTATCAGAGGCAATCTATTTCGCTTTTGCAAACCCCGAATTTTAGAAATATCCAACCTCGGGCGACTGTTCAAACTCAAGCGCAATTGCAAGCATTTTATTTGCGCAAAAAGCCGTACGATAAAATTGAAAAAAAAAAAACACTGATGGCGGAACATTAACCACTCGGTGGAATGGCGAGTTGTCTGCGATAGAACCTGCAGATTGTCTGCAGAGTGTGACAAAAACTTTGTTTATTGTTTCCTACAATTTACTCCAGTAAACTGACAGAAATACTTCATCAGTTGCTTTTTTTCTACTGATTTAAATAGGTGTATGACAAGTCTGACACCAGTCCGAAGGTGTCTTCAATGCTGAATATGACGACTGAAATAATTCCCAACGCGCACGAGTTAAACTTCAGCGTGGATTGGATGCTTCTGATCACGTGGGATAGAGTGCAACCCAGTGGCTCTTTCAGCGTGAGTACTGGAGTTTGTGTTTAAGATACACGCACTTCTCGTGAGTGGGTTAGCTGTTTATTTTGGTTTGGTTGTTTGTATTTTGCGCACTTATTATAAACTTCTGAAAGTGTCCACTTTGTTTTTGACTGCAACGTACCCTCTTCTTGCTGGTTTAAGGATCGCGCAAAACGTTTGTGTTAAGTCCGTTAAATATACGTAAAAGGAAACACCGGTCAAAACAGCCTCTTCAACAAATTGTTTTATTCTGCATACAACAACAAAAAAATTAAAAATTGCCTCAAAAGTTACAGCAGCACTCTCTTTTTGACCATATCAAAACTGAAAGCCGGTTGTCACCCAAGCCAGATTATCACTAGAAGAAGCACTGACAGTGAAAATTAAGTTGAAATTGATTACTGTGGCTCTGAGTGATTCTCAGTCGAGAAAAGGCCGCCGTGAACTCAACGTCGGAAACTTCGCGGCGAAATTTGCTGTAGGTGAAACGTGTTCAACAATGGCGAAGTACGCGCCATAAGCCACAAAATCGCCCCACGTCTGCATTTACATAAGTTGTGAGCTAACACTTTGAAAGTACGGCCTACTTTCTAAAGAATGGCTCATCTTTTTCACCAGTCAACCAACACTTTTCAAGCTGTTGTAGCGACAGACGGCAGGCATGGGTTTACCGTCTTTAACTATCCTCCTGGAGGCATGGGTTGGGATTTCGATGTCCTGACCAATAATTCAAGCGTCATTGGCTACAAGTGTCCCGAGGGAAACACTACTTACATCCAAGTCCCTGATATCCTCAAGAGACCGGATAGTTACGCTGGCAACACAGGCCAACTAGGTCTTTGGGTCTACCAATTGGATTCGAATTCGGAATCTTACACCAACCCGGAACAAGAATGTAAAACGTGGGTAGGCACACAGCCAGACCCTTCTTCCTGGCTTACTCAAGACATCATGTCCGAGGACTGTCCATGCAGCGTCTACCAGGCTATGTACGATAGCCGCTACGAGCCATTACGCTTCAGCTTGAATGCAACCGACTTCCCATTTGAGAAAAGCATCGCTGAGCCTTGGGCCCGACCAGAAGGTAAAATAAAATTCTTCAACCGAAAACAATCGAAGATAAAATGGAACGATGACATTACCCTCACTGCCATAGTGTCGGTTTGAATGGTGTGATTATATGCAACGGCGGCGCAGATTTTTATGAAATTGTAATGATCAGTTACCCTCAGTCAATGTTTCAGTGCATGTATTTTTCCAAAGGGTTATTGCTTCCATATTATGCCCTTTTGAAGGGTTGACGTTTTCAGAACTTCACAAATCTACATTGTAGCAAGTGTCTTTACAAAAACTGTTTAAGGAACAGGTTTTTGGTAAAGTCCTTGTAAACTCTAAGAAAATTTAACGTTTAATTTAAGAGAAATGTTCCTTGTTTTTCGTTTATTGTTTGTCTTTGTGAAGGTTGCTTCT
This sequence comes from Acanthaster planci, assembly GCF_054643075.1. NCBI lineage: Eukaryota > Metazoa > Echinodermata > Asteroidea > Valvatida > Acanthasteridae > Acanthaster > Acanthaster planci. The sequence continues at coordinate 7,570,236 of NC_141787.1, forward strand.
ATCGGAGGTTCGGTCAGAATGGTTCCCCGGGTTCTTTGTGCTGCTACAGAAACAGCTCAGAGGGGCTAAGGCAGTTTCCCGATGACGTGATCTACGGCAGCGTAGTTGAGCGGTATTCCTTCAATCCATTTTATCTTGTCAGTGATGACCAACTGCAAACTCAGTATACAACATGGATTGGTAAGACGTTGATTTAAAAGATGTTTTATTTCAAAAGATGGATTTGTGCCGGGGAGATGTAAATTAAGTTTGGATTCTTGCCCTTCCTAACGTGTATTTTTAACACTGTATACTCAGTGTATGCCGCAAAATTTTTTTTGAAAAAAGCCTTCGGGACAGACACTGTGTGTTGTTTTTAACACTGTATACTCAGTGTATGCCCCCGAATCCTTGTGAAAAAAGCCTTTGGGACATACACTGAGTATACAATGTTGAAAATACACGTCGGGAAGAGCAAAAAACAAATCCAAACTTAAAGGTGTTTTACTTTGTTTAACTAAGGGTTCCTTGGCTACTGCGTTTGTTTCAAATACAAAGATTCAGACAATCGGAGTCATGGATCCCCCCTGTGAGGTCCACAAATGCAGAAAATAAGTCATCTTGTTTATTACAATTTTTTCCCTCTTTGATATACACTGTAGTCAGAAAAGGAGGTCAAGTAGAACGACATACGTCATATGCATATCCTAAATATTTATTCTTCGTTCTATCAAGAACATCACATTCACGTTGATGAGACCTGGGAAGCGAACCGCAGAAGAATGATAGAATAAAGTAAGAATATTTATGATATGGATATGACGTACGTCGTTCTACGTGACATTTTTCCTACTACTAGCTGTTCCCGGATTGGCCCTTTGCGAGTGAAATTTGAATAAATTTTGGTACACTGACCCCCGTTTCGGACAGGCGTTCTGAAGTCGCGCCGAACCAAAGTAAAAGCAACTTTTGAACTGACGACAAAAGTTTGACGTCCGAAACAACTAGGAGCGACCAGGCGTGCTAGCAGGCGAAACATCGATAATCGATGGCGCTCGAAACGACACCAGAACGACTTGGTTTCAGACGTCGCTCTTTCCAGAGGCCAAACCCAATGTAAATGTATGCATTAAATTCCCCTGTCTGAAACCCAAATGTAATTGGGTCGCTGTTAATTCCACATGGTTAGGCGCGACCCTAGGACGCCTGTCTGAAACATAACCTGCACTGTTGCTATACCTCGTCATTCGGGGCAGGCTTTTGCATAGCGCTAGCAACCACCATCTCTGGAATGGACTAGTTCGTTTGTGCCCTTTTTATCCATTGAAAACAAAACAGTGTATTGGTGCAAGGCGTCTGTAATATGTCTGTAAGCAAAAGTTCGCCCCAAATCACGAGGTATATAGCAACAGCGTGATTAGTCTGGGGAATTCAAATTGTGTTCACGTGAATTTAAAGAACATTTAAAATTTACTACATTTTATTTAAATTTAACTCGCAAAAGGCTAATTACTTGCCCGTAGCTGACATAAGTGTATAGGGCATGGGTGTACTCGCCAGCTATAGTGGCTTCTGAAGTCCTACGTGTCATTCTAATACAACAGCCAAATAATTAGTAGGCGGTCTAGGTGTGTTCCTCCTTGAATGGCCGTCAATAGCTTCACTAAAAGGACGCAACTAAGTAGGCGTAATTCACTGACTCCGCTTACGTACCCTCTTCTACGTCGAAATAGCACACACTTCTTACTATTTCAATACGTCAGCACAACCTAAGACACTACACATCGGCCTATACGCATTACTACGGGGAGTAGTGGGTGAATAGACCGATTGCGCCCGCTGAGTCACGTGATCTGTAGTTGGTATAAGGTATCCCCAAACACAGGTCCAACAAAAGCGGTATATTTCATAATCATCATTTACCGAAAATAAAGCTCACTGTAGGTAGTGTTCTCAGACTACCGATGTGCTGGGTACTATACCATAACTTGGCTGTACTGTTTGTAAACAACATTCAAAACGTGTTGCTATGGGGTTGATACCCACTATAGGTCAAGTGATTTAGCGGATGCAATCGCTCTGTTGCACATCTTGAATGCATGGGGAACAAGGTTAAGTTTGAGTCATCACGCATCACATTCTTTTCAGAAAGAGAAGTAGTACCAAGATACCAATGCTGTATTGCGTCTACGCAGTCCGATTTGTGTGCAAACTACACCAGCAAACGGCCCCCAAGAAATTGTAGTTCTTACACTCCACCCAATCTAGGTAAGCAGCCTGACCAAATGGTGTCCACATACTTCACGCAAGAGTGAAATCCAATTTTCCAGTGACATTAATTTCCAAATCCAGTTTGCAAGACGACACACATAACATTTGGGTTTAGCGGTAGAGGTATATTGCTTTCCAATACAAAAAAAAATGCAGAAGGGAATTTTTATCACCTACTAGTTTGATCAAGTGTACAATTTAGTTGCATCTTCCTTTCTTGTCCGCAGCATGGTGCTTGGGTAACGGCCATTTCACAACCCTTGATAACGCCGATTACACGTTCAACGCGCGAGGGGAGTACGTCCTGTTTTCTGGTGGGAGCGATCCGAACATCTTCGCTCGCCTGTCATACTGGCCGAACCCCACCCTTGTGTCAAATGCTGCTTATTTCACTTCCTTTCTCCTGACTTTGCAAACGTCCGACAGTGTAAGTTTTTTAAGACTTCATTTTAAAGCGAGAGCAGAGCTGTACATAGCGAGAGTAGCTTTAGCTTCAGATTTTGGAAACAAAATGGCTGGTCTTAATAAGGAGTGTGTAGCTATTGAGCAAAAAGTGCCCGTGCTTATTATACTGGCGCTTGCATCCGCCAGTTTGTTTCCAACAGTGGTGACTCTCATGTCGCAACCATCTCTGTAATAAACGACTCTAGTTAAGAGCATTACCACTACCGAATCCAGCATTAGGGATTCCACACTGAGGTGAACTCAGGCATAGCAATTATCTTTTGTGAGAATTTTGTTCTTTAAAGTTACCGAACAGCCAGTTTAAACAAAAAAAGTGTTGGAAAAAAGTTTACTCTTTTACGAAATTCACCTTTCGAATTTCAAAGGGATAGAATGAGGTGTGCGGTGTTCAATATATTACTATTCAGTCGCCTTTCCTTTACAATACGCCTCCACGAGTTTGCAACGCGTTGGGCAATCACAACGCGTGAAATCTGTCGACCGATTGCACGTTTGGAAAGGGTCTACAGATTTCGGTTTTTGTGATTGGCAACACGTTGCAAACTCTCGGAGGCGCGCTATTGTGAATCGCCCGTCATGCAAATTCTATATGAAACCCCGTAGAGTTGTTACTTTCACGTATGGAACGAGTCTTTCCCTCTCCACAAAGTGGCGGAGGATATACGACCCTTTACGCTAACGTCGGTGAATAAAAATGCTTACGTTGGTGACCAAGTTATGACTTGTTGCCCACTCCTACAAGTTAGCGATGTTAACATAGGATGTTTTTGCTTGCAGGTTGAGTTCCGATTGAACGACAATAGAAACGGCTTTATTGTCATGCGCAACGGGGCGAACAAAGTTCCAGCCGAACAAGTGTTGGAAGGTATATTGGTCGCTTTTTAAATTATTGACAGTTGTTACCGTTTTCTTTTGGAAACGGTGATCATTTGCTCCTCGATGTTTTTTCTGACTATTCTTGGAGTTAATCTTGTTACGCAGATGTACATGTACATATTCAATAAAGCTATAGCCTAAAATAAGAATGGAGTTTAGATTAGGTTTAAAGGGACATGCAACAATGTTTTCTTGAAACCATTTTGGGGGGCAGAATTAAACTCTTCTTTAATGTGTGCATACCATTTGAGGTCTTTTTTGGAGTACGGTGAACTGTACAGTGCACTGTTTTAATCATTCGGAATTGACTGTTGTTTTAGACGTGAAGACTCTTTCAATTTAAATCCCCGAAGACTGTTGAGATCGCATGTTTCAAAATCGTGAACCGGAAATTTGTTCTTTAAAAATATTTCCAAGAAAAGTTTGCTTGCTGCCTGTGTACTTGTAATAATATATTACCAAAGGAAATGACAATCTTCGATAGCAAAGTATAAAAGATATAGCAGTTAGCGTTTGTATGTAAAGGAAGACTTTGAGACACATGGGAGCGGCAGACAAACCGGTCCTTTTCTGCGGTTGTGCGCATGCTCAGAATTAAAACGAATGCCTAAAACTTCACGCACATGCCCACTACAACCAAATGCTACCGTTGTGTCTGCCGCCACCATACGTCTCAATGTCTCCCATTGTCTTGTTCGTTTTCGCTCGGCATGTTGCAACGTCAGTTTTTTCCACACAGTGTGTTGCCAATGCATTCTTGCATTTCTGCGTATTTAACTGGCTCTTGTCCAATTTTGTCTTTTGCCAAGTCTGTTCTAAAATACATTCCTGACCCAACAAACAAACGTGGACCATCAAAACTGTCACAGAGGTTCCATCAATGAAAGGTATTTTGTGTGACCAACCAATGTTCGCTCGGCATAATACAAAACGGGAAAACAACATGGAAAAGGTCTGACCCTCCATCTACACGAATTAAATCTTGAAAAACTGTTCCACATGGGCCTGTATACTGCGCAAGGAAGTATAATAATGGCGCTCAGTGACAGAAACATTACATTTGTTTGCATCCTTTTGTTTGCAGTTCTGCACACATTATACTTGCATTGAATCCCTACGTGCTTTTTGTTTTGGCTGATTAGGTTTTTGGGTTGATACTTGCTTGGTAAAGCAGTTGAATGATACTCACGTTATGTTCAGCTGTCCAGATGGATCAAGCGTAACGATAGGAGTCCGGTCTGGAGCAAGTGGTCTTGTTCTGTCGCTGCCGCGGCGTTACAAGTCTTCGCCTATCACTGGACTTCTAGGTACATAGTGTCACGTCCATAGATGAAGACTGTAGTTGTAGCACTTTGAAAAGAAGGGCTTATGGTCTTTGCAATCAGGATAAATTGCAACGAAACACTAAAGCTCTGAATGAGGGTGAATCTGAGTAGTGGCCGAAAGCAGAGGCTTAGGGCGTTAGATTGTTGAAGGTAGACCTAATAGAGAAATTATCAGCACGTCCAGGTATCCGCTGAAGCTTTTGTGTGTTTTGACCTATTTTATTATTTAAACTGGGTATTTTGACAATGTCACGTGCTTTTAAGATCTTTAGAAGCAAAGGAAGGGTGTATAGTATAAAATGAAAGTAATGCTAAAGTTAAACGTACAACATTCTTATTTGTTTCATGTTTAGGGGAAAATAAACATCAGAATTATTTCAGGGGATCAAGTTAAAATGGATCCGAGTATGCTTAATCTAGCCCAACATCTAGCCGATCGTCTTGTTTCAGTCATTCCACCCTAAAAATTTGTCAACCACCATCGCTTACCTAGTAGTGTATATTATGAAATACGTCCTCGGTACCAGGTGAAATCAATTGGTGTTTGATCGAACTAGTCCAAGAGGGCGTCGGAGCAAGCTATTGTCATGGCGCCCTCATAAAACTTCTCAGTTGGAACTGGTCCAACCTGCTTTGTTAATAACTGCGATCCTGTTTGATCCATGCACAGGCAATTGGGACGATGATCCCAGTAATGACTTTGGCAAGGGTTTGGATGGAAGTGATCAGCAAAGCGGATCGGGACCAAATGGAACGCTGCTGGATATTGACTTCTTCGACTTCGGACAGACGTGTGAGTGATGTCATATTGTATTTTCAGTGCAAATGAATTCATTTCACAAGGCGAGCATTAAGTTGGTGGGTAATCGGACTCTCTTTTTTCTTTTCTTTTTTTTTTTGATTAACAAGAAAATTTTGGAGAAAGACGGAAACCAAACTTCGCCGTTGGTCGGACAGCAAAGCCATTTTTAAAATTTATTTTTCTTTAAACATTTATTGTTGGTAAATTGTTAGCTACCTCACACTGACTGAAAAAAAACCCAGATGTTTGAAATCGAGCTGTTAATATACAGATTTATATCCCGAAATTAAAACCAGTATTCAAATAGAACTATATCAGAAATGGTTATTGAAAATGCGAGATGAGAACTGTTTATACTAATGAAACTATTGGCCCATTTCACAGGGCAGTTACCCGTTGCGTTGTTCAGTTATGAGATCGACGAAACCTTTGACACGATGAACAGACCGATAACTCCCCGTCCGCCCCCGGAAGCTCTTATGCAAGGAGTCGTGCAAGCTGCTGGGTCCCAGATCAAAGAGACGTGCTTCAACGACAATGTCTGCATATTTGACAGTGTGGTCGCCAACAGCACTGACTTTGGCCTGGTCACCAAGCAAACGATCGACACAGACTACCACATGCAGGCAATGTTACGTAGGTATCAGATTCTTAAAAGTAGTTTCTGTTCGTAAACAATTCATGTATCCTTCCTGGGCAATTGATACACCCATCGTTGTTCCAGCTCCGCCCATGACTTCCTCTCCTCAAAGTCATGACCATGGGAAATGTTACAAACAAAGCTTTGAAGCAGTGCCCAGGGTACTTTGGTTACCCTAACCCTCCACACCAACCTATCTGGAACTATCTTCTGTACCTTCATTCCTACAACCGTAAATCAACAGGTGAAGCAGCGGGTACCGCAAACTATTTTCAAGATGTATTTTAAGACGTCTGCGCTTGTAAGCAGGAGGTCGTGGTTTCCAGTCCCACCCGAGTAAGCTTGTGACTTCTTTTTCGCAAGTTCTCGGACAAGCACTGAGCATACAGTGTTTATTAAGGGCAAAACCCGTTGTATAAACTGGTACATGTTGTTTTGCAGATGCATTCCCACCAGTCATTACGTCAGACATTTCCGTACTCGAGGTGTACCTAAATGAGACGCTGACAGTTGAGTTGTCTGCTTTGCACCAGGGTACCAGTCCAACCTTTACTGTGCTCATCAATGACATTCAGAATTCGTCTGTCCCGAATGGTGAGATGCACTCTACTTGCTATAAACAGAGAAAGCGCTTTCATTGTGCTGATCTTGACTATATTATATAAACGTGCATGTAAATGTAAAAAAGAGCACGGGGGTGGGGTATATATCCCCCACTTTTTGAGGGGCGATGAGCTGTTGAATCATACCTCACTTTTTTGTGATGAGCAAAACATTAAAGCAGATTGTACATTTTTTTCAGACTTCCATTGCCTAAAATGGTTTCAATATTACTCAAGGAAGGAAAACAATTTAAAAAGTCATAAATGTGCCCTTCTCAATGTCAGGAGCATTGCCCTCTATAGAGAGTCTCACTTTTAACATTCTCATGGCCGAGCAAGTCATCCCCCCACCTTTCACCATTCTCAATCCCCGCAATTTCCGGCACAGATTTACGCCACTGAATGAGAAAATGCGCAATGTTCCATTCGAACGGCACCTTACAATCTGATCAGATTAACTTAACCTGGTCTTTAAAAAGAACAACAAAATCGCTTACGGATCGGTTTTCACTCGTGATGGAAATGGCTAAAGGCTGGTTCACACTGCAGGCGAATGCGAAAGCGAAGTTGACGTCACGAAAAATTTGTAGCGAAATTTCGCTCCAGTTGAAGCGTGTTCAACTTTTACGAATTTGCAACACCAATATTTCATCTGACGTCACAAATTTGCATTCGCATTCGCGATAAATATGAAATGGCCTTAACACTACACTTTCGTAACCTTGTGCTCTTCGACAACAATTTAAATATGCTCGTTTGTTGTGCATGTTATTAAGGGGATTCCTGTTTGTGGTACATGTACATGTACTTTACAGGTGGTTTTTTGAAGTTGACATTGAAGAGTTTAGACAAGGTCCATATTACCGTCACTGCTGATGATGGCACCTTGAGTTCCTCTGTGACACCGGTCGTCAAGCTATGTGCTTGCAGCGAGCCAGACTATTGCAACTTCTCCGAACTACAGCGTGACACCAATATCTTGGTGGAAAAATTTGCCGTAAGATCCGTACTTAAAAGACGTCTGAAATACTCTGTACAGTCAACGCAACCGGGAAAATCTAAAACCATTTCAGATATTCCCAACCTGTTAACAAAAAAGATAGGCCCATAGAGCGTGACGTTTCGACCATTTCTTGCGCTGTAATGACTCCGAATAATGGTGTAGAAGCGTGGTTCTGGTGACAATGGGAAGTGAACCCAGCATTAGACCACATGTAGACATAGACTGTAGAAGGTTTGCGTGGCTGCCATCTTGCAGGCCGGTGCTTTTGCTCCACAGGTTATTCATTAAGGAGGATTCTTAATGAGTCAATGACACTTAGGTTACAACTTTGGTAGGGCGACCGACAGGCGTGCACACCCTTTTATTCATCACTTTTCACTTAATTCATTCAGAATTATGAACACAGTTCTCTGCGACCTAGAAGATCTTATGTCGTTAGATCTTACTGACTGGTACCATTTACTGTCCTTGCAATCCAGACGTTACAGTGGAACATTACGATGGATTACTAAGGAATACATGGAATCATTATTGTTTTAATACTATACCTATACCAAAGTATACACGATGGTTCATGACATTCAAGTAAATTAAAAGCATGGGATAAATAACTGTCATGTAAATAATACAATGGCTATTTCCATCATCGCCACAACTTCGTTCGTATTTATTTGTAAGTTGGAAAAATCCAGTGGGAAAACCTGCGGGAAAAAAAAAAACCATGGGAAAAAAAACCTTGCAAATAACAAGAATAAGTTGCTATGATAAATAAGTGTTTGCCTGTCGCACTGCAGATGACACATTGTTGTTTTGTTTTAATGGCGCTTTCAGCATCTCAGGCTATTTGCGCCAATAACTGTACGTTTATTCATACACTTTATTAATCAGCATCACGTTACGGAGTTAGGAAGAAGGTCCAGTTTTAGAGGCAGAAGGAAACCGGAGTACCTGAAGAAAACCTGCGAGAGCGAATATGGACTGGAAACCAAATGCACTTAAAGCCTGGGCCAAGCGGTACTCGAACCCGGGCCTCATTGGTGCAAAGCGAGGAAAGAACCTTCTATACCCGAGACTCATAGCTCAATACACCTCCGCGACGCGGAGTGATACATTCCACATTAAAAACTTAATTTCATTCTAATTCGCTCCCCCGCTCAACCGAACGAAATTACGTTTTCCTATGGAACAAAAGACCTTTCCCGCAAGATGGCTACTGCGCAAAGCCCCTATAGGCCAAATTTAGTATTTTATATAAGACACAGATTAACTTCTTGTTTCAGTAGTGGCGATTAATTTTGTAAAAGATCTAATCGGAAAGGTGATTTAAACTACACACCGGAGACATCTTGTAACTCACTAAGAGTGGCACTGAATAAAATTGCACGTTAATTTAACAACAGTAATTAAACTTTACAGGAGTGGGCTCGTCCATAACAATTTTACGGCAATCAGTTTGCGCCGTTTCTGTTCAATTCAGGTTGTGTCGTGCAACTGCCCTGCCGGTCGGTCAGGACCAACTTGCGAGGAGGACTTCAACCCCTGTGCCTGGGACGGCAACCTGTGCCGCTCTGGTGAGACTTGCCAGGACCGTCCCCCGCCAGCGTCTCCGTCTCCAGTAACATGCATGAGTTTCGCAGATGAAAACAGCGGTCATGGCTACGAATGCCAAGGTAGGATTATTGATGTGCACGTTCGGTTCAAAACATTTCGAACAGAGACCTTGCGTGACAGCCATCTTGAAGGGTAGTCGTAAAGGGTAGTTCTTTGTGCATATACCGTGGAACCAAAGCACTGAACTGCAAGATGGTAGCCATGCAAATCCACCCTCTATACAAGCAGCCTGTGTGTGTGTGTGTGTGTTTATACATGGGGCCCTGTGGGGTACCGGAACAATGGGAAGTACCCCACAAGGCCAGTTTTTACCTTGTGGGGTCACAAGAATTTCACGAAACTGATATTTGGAAATAACTCAAAAAGGGGAAATTTTTGATAAGTAAAAATATGTCGCAAATTGAAGTTTTTTTATACAAATGACCTACGGTCGAAATTTCAACCCAAAAAAATGAATTTGGTTTAAACTGGAGTGATTTGAAATTTGTTGCATGTTGTGTGGGAGTTTTGTACACGAGAACAAAGGAAATACCCCACACTTATAGCTGTGTAAGGATTGTGTGCGTGTATATATATATTTATATATACATGTGAATATGTATATATAAAACATTGCACTCATCAGAAACTGAAAATGTTCAATACGGGTGATTCACAATAGCGCGCCTTCAAGAATTTGCAACGCGTTGGCCATTCACTATGCGCGAAATCTGTTGACCCTTTTCAAACGTGCATTGGGTCGACTTATTCCGTGTCTTGTGATTGGCCAACGCGTTGTAAACTCTTGGAGGCGCACTATTGTGAAACGTCCGTATTCGTCAGAAAATTTCTTTCCAATATGCAATTATGGTTAAAGAGACATGACTAGACTTTGATTTGGATAGCACATGGGAAGGACATCACATTACTTAATACTCCGAGTACGATCTTTCATTTGGAGAATGGCACAATGTAATTTGTACTTTGAAATAAGTTTCAAAACAAATCTCTTACTACATTTTCCGCTGCTCCCTTTCACCTAAGCCGCAATCTTTCGACATGGAATACAAAATTTCCTAAAGCCATTTACTTTTCGGACACTGAGGAAATATGATTTTTGAGTATGCGGTGCGCATACTCTTAGTCTACACGCAAATGAGCCTTAATATCAGCTTCCATACTGAATGAACCATGAGGCAAGTGGCTCGAGAGTCGGACTTGGTCAGACTCGAAGCAACTAACTGGCCTCAGACTCGGTAGCGGTTGCTTGATTGACCGTGGGCGTGACCAGGACTTTGCTGGAGCCCCTAGAAACGAGCACGCTATATACTTGCTACTTAATTGTTTAAATCTTGTCGTCGTCACAGACAGCGAAGGACCTGTGGTCACTTGCCCCCAAAATGTCAAGGATCAGTCTGTCAAATGGTCACAACTGAAAGCCGTCGACGCTGTCGATGGCCCCGTCTCTGAAATCACCTGTCAGGACAGTGAGGGCAACTCTGTGAAGACGGAAACTGTGTTTTACGCCAGCACCAAAGTGACTTGCTTTGCCAATGACTCGTCTCACAACCAAGGCTCCTGCCAGTTTTCTGTGACGATTGCCGATAATAGTCCGAGATCGTCCTCCTTCCCAGGTAAGTTTACTATTCTTGTCCGTTCAAATCTGCAAACAGGCTCCCTTTCACGGACATCTCTGTTTGAAAACAATTGTCTACGTTAACATGCACCGCAAACCCTGTCTTTTCGAAATTGAATTTGAAACTTAAAATTACGTCCGCTGCTGTTATTGACTTTTCAAGGGTTGAAGATTTATAATTTTGCGCAGGAGAGAAAGATAAAATAAAAATAATAAAAAAAAAACATGAAATGGGTGAGTTTCCTAACTTGATTTTTCCAAAAAGATCCGGGCTTTTTAACAATATCTCAGCCAGGCAAGTGGATTCTGCCTTCCCTTCCGCGGCACCCAGAACTCAACCGTCTCAAGCGCACTCTCGTGGATACATGACATGCGAGTAAAGACCAATATCTGAGAAGTTTCAATTCGATGTAACGTAGAGTCTCGTTATGGCCATTCGACGGTCATAGCCCCATGCGCGTTTGCCCGCCCCCCTTTGAGCAAGTCAATGGGAAACGATTGTGCAAGTTTTTTCAATAGCATTTCACAAGAACGGCTTGTTAAGTTTTCACAACTGGTGTCAAAGTGATTGCAAGGCATTAGTCCGAAAAATGTCTCCGGTTTCTGGTCAGGGGCTGGCTCCAAAGTGGTGTGGCGACACGTTTTTATTGCCCTCACTTTTTCCCTACCTATGATACACGCGCATGCTTCTACGTACCGCCGCTATAAACACTACAATTATTATGGACTGGCCTCTTGACTATTTACTGTTTAAAAACGTTTCCAGCTTTGCAGATGTATACATGACATAAGACCATCTCGTTAGGAGTGGAATCACGGTCTATATGGTTACTTGGTGGACCCCACCGTATAATACTACACGTTGGACGTACAGGCCATCGGGACGTGTGGCCCGTAAGGGAAATAGTCTATCTTTTAACGGTCCCGAATCCTTCAATTTCAATGTTAATTTACACACACCCCAGGGGGTTAGGGTTAAGCTCCCAAACCCTTTGGATTGTACGGCCCATTATCCCACCTGAAGGCGTATCATGACCGGTTGAGTTGACTCTCTTCAACCCTTTTCAGTCTGGGCGATCGTCTTCGTTCTAGTATGTCCAACAGCCGGCCTACTTGTATTAGTCATCTGGTTCTGGCAGAAGAAGATAAAACGAAATCACAGAGTTTCCTTCAACATGAAGAAGGGGTAAGGAGCTTGACGAAATGTGCTGCAGTCTAGAGTGAATGATCTGTCATTTCCAAATGTGTAAAAAAAAGTATCAGTGTTGTTATTTATTTTGGTCCACCACTGGTCCAGACCACTGTAAAGAAATTTATGACTTCAAAAATTCTTAATTGATGGAATAATTTGACTCGTCATCGGGCTCAAAGAAAAATGTTTTGTTGCCTTCACTCAGCTGATCCAAAAAGTGGAACATCTCCGGGCTGTTTTTTTTTCCATTTTTATGTATAAAAATGTTAATTTTAAACGTGCGCATGTAACAGAAGGCGCGTGGTTGTCAATACGAGGAGCACAAGAATACAATCATGTACTGTGCATTTTACACACTAAATTGCAACGATCCAGTCAGTTTCAATTAAATAGGGGACTTCGCGTCGGATTTTGAAAGTTTTAGAAAAAATTCAAGACTCACGAAAAGTTAAATCTACTAGAAATTACATTATGAATATTTGATATTTTTCGTGCTGAAGGTGCTCAATGTGAATCAGAAAGTGTAGCCTTTTATACACACACACACTTGTGCGTGTGACGTAGTCACTTCGATACCCCATAAGCCCGACGGCAAGCGCCACTTGTGCGCATGTGCATGTAGGATAGCAAAGAGAAGGGCCACGCAATGTCAATGACAGTGATGTTACGAACGAATCACTGCATTTTGTCAGTTGCTTTGCCAACAAATTTAAATGGCGGCTGTTTAAAGATTTGTTCAACGAGTACAATATCGAACACGCCGATTGTGTTTTGTCAGATGTTGTGGTCGCTATCTTGAATCAAGGGGCCAACAGTCTCGCCAACTAAACCAGTCACAGGAACGTTACCATTCTTTCCATGTACTCTTCAGCATGAACAAATTGTACTTTGTTATGCACAGCACGTATTCTCCCTCCCCGACCAAACCCCCCTGATATTTTCGTGTAAGGGCAGCAAAACATCTTCGGGGGCTCAGATCTGAAAAATAGATGTTCCCGAACAGCTAGTAATGTGCATGCAATTAAAGATTTATTATGGAGGACATTTTTTTATAATGTGTCTTCTGTCAGAGAAGCATGATATTTTTTTTAATGTGTATTTAATATTGAATGTGTGAAAAAATTGCGACGGGGGGGCGTCCAGTGGACACAAAAGAAAAACAAAAGTCATCTCAAACGTTGTGATGTAGTACGTGGAATTCGGAATACCTGCGACTGTTTGATGCTGTAATATATAAACAATAACGTGGGTATGTTTTGTTACACCCAGACAATAAATTTTGTACTGATTTTTAAAATACCATCTGCAGGAAACAAGAGCACAAGAAACAAAGTAACACCCAGCCACAGCAAACGAACGAAACGACGATGTCAGCTTGCGGGAAGGATGATTCCAAATGAATGCTACCGTAGTTATTATTGATTTCGAAGAGATAATCGGCCTACGCGCTCCAGCAACTACACATTTTCCAGGGTTGTTCTCTTGAACCCGAAAGACACGTACCCCAGGCCCCTTGACCCCTCGACTTACATTAATTCTTGTAAAACATACGCCACAAGAAAAAATAAAATATCATTGCAAAAAGGAATCTGTGTTTCAGGCCAGAGCTTGAAAAAAAAACACAACTTAAGTTTGAGCAGTACAGTACTTGTATAACTTCCCGATTTTTGCTCCCAAAAGGTAGTTTTTATTTTTTGCGCCTAGGCACACAATCCAATATGCCTTTAACTTTGGCCCTCTATACGATCCGCAAAAGAAGTGGGCTGATTCTCGAATTTGGGCCTTTACACTCATTGGAATTTGGAATGCTTCCGATTCTGGCCCGAGGTGGAATGCAAATTCTGTTCTTCAAATTCATGTAGGCCTATAGGGCTTTAAAGGGCCCGTGAAATGTGTTTTTTTAATTAATTTAAATGGAAGATAATATATTTGAAGGTTAACAGAAATTGAAAACATTTAGTTCACTTCAAGTATTTCAAACTAACAATAAATACGTAACCATTTCAAAAACATCATAAATTCAATGCTTACCCCATTAATCGCGACCCCAAAACGAAGAAAAACATCCTGCATTTTCTGCTGTAGGACTGTGTCTTTTTTCTACCTTGGGCCGAAACAGTGTTTGCTTGTAGGCCAAGCTACATCGAACACAACATGGTCTATTTTCAAGCGTGCGATACTGCATGTACTGTGTGCAATGTACATGTACACTGTTCATGTAGACGTTCTGCCGATGACGTCACCATATCAGCCTGGGAGCTCGAGCGGCCAAAAGGGGATTTTTTATGAGCTGGGAAACGCATAATTTTTATTCATTTTGATTCACGATTAATGGGGTAAACATTGAATTTATGATGTTTTTCAAATGGTTACGTATTTACTGTTATTTTTAAATATTTCAAGTGAACTACATGCTTTCAATTTCTGTTAACTAAAAAGATTTCCTGTCAGTAAAAGATACAGCCTTAATTGTATGAGAAAAAAATTATAAGGAGTTTTTGCAAATAGAACATTTGCATAATTTTCCGAAAGACGGGAAAATATCCGAAAATTTGGACGGCAAAAGTCAGGCTCACATTGGCAAAGTGGACAGGGCAATCGCCGAGCTCCAGGCTGTGCAGCGGCCACTTCATGCTTGAATGTTTCGAGCCAATTGCAACCCTGCAAGAATCGTTAAGCATGAAATTCAAAAGACTGCTCAAACCAGATGTGATGTTTCGCCATCGTGAGAAATAAAAAAAAAAATAAATAAAAAAACGACTGAGAAACGAGGAGCTGTAGAGAAACGCAAACGGCAAGGGATTGGATTAATCATCAGTCTAGCAGTGCACGATACAGCCACGACATGCAAGCATGCCACGTCGTGCATGCGTGCCACATCGTAAGTTTACTGATTGCTGTGCGTGTGGAGACAAGGCTATACATAGCATTTGTGGGTTCTGAAACCTGCATCATGAACAGCGCCGCCATTTGTCGCAATTAAATCATGAATTTGAGGAGGGCAATTTGAAATACAGCAATTAACCATAATTAACGGAACTCTATTCCATTTTTTTCATCATTTGTAATATAACTGGCGTAGTAAAGCATAATTTAAAGCAGAAAACAGCAGTTAGTCCTGGGAGGTCCGCACGGGCACTTTAAAGGGTCCATGCAATGCCATTTGTTTTCGGCTATTAACCTTTTTGTGATTTTTTTCTTCTGGTGTGTTGATTTTGATGCCCATGCAAATTTGCGTAGTTGTTAACAAAATTGTGATGTAATCCGGGGGAGAGTATTGCATTGATTTATGCACAAAACAATGCTTGATTTTGTTTTATTTTTGCTGTCCAAAAATTTGCTTTTTTGAGGATGTATTGTTGAGCAAGTACATGTACTTGGCCATGTTAGCCAACAAGCAACCCTTTCTGGGGCATTTCACCCATGGGTAAGTCTCGGTTTCACAATTTCTACAGAAAATCATGTAAACTAAAAAAGTGTCTTCCCTCAGTGACGTCTTCGCAGCAGCACCCTCAGTTTTCCAGAATGGACAACATAAAATGCTTAAAGAGTGCATTTCTATTTTTCCAGTACGTCGAACTTCCAAAGGATGTGTCAAATAGTTTCATAAGCTGGAAAAAAAAGGTTACAGAAAAATCGCATCTTCAAAAATTAATCGTAGTGACCTTTTAACGAGTGTAGAGTAGGTCGGCATGGAATTGGTTCTGTGGCACTGTGGCACTGCTTCTCAGTTACTAGTCTCTTTTATGTTCGATGTGGCAGTGGCACTTGAAACGGTTGTGCATTCGACCGTTTTAATACGTCCTGTTGTGTGAGCAGCCTACCGGAGAGGTGGGGGGATATTTTCAGTTCGTACGCTACGTGATCGATTTGAAGGCGATTTTTGTGGGCCTCACACTGATAGAAAATAAGTTTTCCCTAGGAAATGCCAAGTGTCAGGGTAGAGAATGGTCCTTTGGCTTTTCATCAACGTTGAAGGTGTGTTGACAAACCTAGCAGTTTTCCCGCTCTCTGCAGTTCAAATCAGGCATGCTTCACCATGATTACACATGCTACCTGCTGTGGCAATGGACATTTGCAGATTCTTACGCTGCTGCTATTTCACATTCCAGTCATCATTTATGAAACACTATATCATAAAAGTAGGCTTGACAATTAAGAAAAAATCCATCACAAATGTTAAGGTGAGCAAGATGCTTGTCAAAATTGTCTTAACTACCCACAGATATAAAGCTTTTAAAGATAAATAAAATAAGTATACTTATTAAACATAGCTTAACACTAAAAATGTGTTTTTATAGTTTATTTCAGTAATTCAATTCAGAGGGGAATAGAAATGTAGCCATGTAGTTAGGAGAAATATTTCTGAAACGGTGGGTAATTTAGACTTTTTCCGTATGTGTTAAAATTGATCTGTTGGTCTGTTTGAAACAGTCAACCACTTAGTATATTTAGGGTCGCTTCGTTTACCCCTTCAGAGCTGCGGTCTAGAATCGCGTATGGCCTGATGGGCCAATGAACAACAGAATTGGCCCCTTAAAGCTGGCACCTTACTGGACTGCCCTGCACGCGTCGGAGAAAACCCCGCTCAGGGTTATAAAAATGAATTATTGACGTGCGTGATTTTTTACTCTTTTGTGAGGTTTTTTATTATGAAAATGCATGATTTGAAGAAATCAAAGCCTGCCCTCTCATATGAAGTGGTGCTTGTGTTTGTAAAAACTTACTTTAACTATGAAATTCGTCCTGAAAACCAGTCCTCAATATAGTGGCTGACGAAACTCCACTTTTATTTGAGTTCAAGTCGCGCACCTGTCATACCATTTTTTCTTCTCGTGTTTCGAGGATCCATTACATCATGAGAACTCTTATGAATGAACCTTTGTGAATGTAACCGCCCCAAATGTGAAAATCCATGAAAAGATTTTTGAGGCCCATCTTCGTCGGGTCATTACTCATGAATTACGCATAGTTTGTTTGACCTGGCTGCAAAAGTGGGACATGCACACAACTGTATTTTGCTTTTTACCGCGGCCGAAACAGCGGTGGTGTAGGCCGACGGGTTTTTAGGGCAACGCACTACCGGTACATCCTGTTTCACCAGAAACATAGTTTGCCATATATATTCAGACTAACTAGAATGTATATGAAGAGTAGGATTGGGTTTGCTTATTGAAAAACAAATTGAACAAAAGGGTATGCTGATGAATGTTTTATTCTTCAACAGCACAGTCCATAAAGAAGAGATCATCTGGAAAAGCTTTGATTTAATAAAAGCAACCCGGAGGGGGGGTTACAAGCCTTTTTGAGCCAGAAAACACGGATTCTGTTCTATAATTTGACACTAATTATCGTAGTTTTAATTCATTCTAAGTGGTAGAAGAATAGCTTTAGTTTATGGTGGAAGCTACGCATGATCACATTTACTTGGAAAATGCGCCCTGCTGGGAAAACATAATATATGTTAAAGATAAAACTTGCCACTACTCATTGGCCTATTGCTTCTCATTTAGATTATTACAATAATTGGTTTTTAGATCATTAGTCCATGTCAAATTCGTTAAGAAACGATTGAACTTCTACTGTTTCAGAGCAACTTAAATCCTGTCCTAAAAATCGTACTATATATGAGCGGAACAGCGGATGTAATTGCCAATTTCAGCTCCACGGACAGACATTAATCAGTCTGGTAATGTGTCTGACAACCTTGAGCGTCGGACCGCCGAACCATAGTACGGATATTTGCTCGGATCTCTCAGGCTGCAAACACTGAGAGTCACGAAAGCCTTTTGGAAAGATGGTTAACTTCCAGGCAAGACCCATGTCGCTATTGCTGTGGTGGTACTTCTTGCTTTGATTTGACCTGTGCACAAATTAAAATATCTAAGCGGACTCTTCTGTGTAAAAATGTGAATTGTATCTGAAGTTGCAAGTAAGACCAGTGGCGTAAATAGCTGGGACTAGGGAAAATTAGACCCACCCCACTTTTGTAAGAATTGAAAGGGGCAACATTTACGCACGGTAAAGAAGATTCCTTTACAGATAACACTTTTAAAAGTCTCCCTTTAAATTCCAACAAAATGAAAATTCAACCATTTCGAGTGAACATTCGCTCCCTCCGATTAAAAATACGAGGAACAAGTTGAATTCGAATGAAACTGTCTCACTCCTGTTGATTGAGATTTCATTTGAGTTTCCACTTGGTTTATTTTTTTAACATTTTCAATCTAAAATTAGAATCGTCTTTGTGAAACGTCTGTGTAATTGCCCGGCTTTCACTTTTTCGGACTTGGAGAGCATTTGCAGAAAAGAAATCCTTTCCCCGAAGACCTGGATTTGCCGCAGAGTAGGATCGACGGGAAACTGAGAGGTTTAGACATTGTATACGTTTAACAAGGGAACAGGAGCTAAACAGAATGCGGACGAAGGGAGAATTATAAACCAGGACTTACAAGTCAAAACCAAATGATTTTTTTTTCTCTCAGTGGAATTTCTTTTTTCATCATATATAAAAAAGAAAGGACCACTCCATACATCGAGGTGATATACTGCACGTTTTTGAAAAGAAAAATGGAAGGAAAGGAGCCATTTTCGGAACAATGTACTCTTTCATTTTCTTTCTCACCCATGCTCAAAATGTTGGTCCTAAACCCTTTAAAGAAGCCAATGAAGGTTTCATAAAGCAATTATCAACCCCCCAAAAAATCAAATGAAGATGCCGCACAAATAATTCTGTTATTTTCCACGTTTTGAATTATCTGACGATAACTTCCTTGATAAGACTGCTGCCGCTGATGACGGAATTTCTCATACACAAGTTGATCACTCCTAAATTTTAGAGCAATATTCCATCGTCATTGTATGAAAAAATGAGTCCCATCTAAAGTGAAAGCCATAACTGACATTTCCATAGAATTCTCAGTAATACGAGCTTACAGTCCTCTGCGTACAGGTGGGACCCTTCGTGTACATGCCTTTGTGGCGACCTAACAGTCAACCTGTTCTCCGAGAATCTATTTTAAGCACAGTCGAAGTTTGTCGAAGGGGACAGTAGCTTTAAAATGCGCATATGCATGGAAGTTGCTGCAGCCGCTACTCAGTGGTTCCATAAGGGGTATTATACGCGTTATTGTCGTCTGCAATCGCTGCTCGTGAAGACTGTGTTGGGCCCACGTTCTTTTCGATATATCCGACCAATTGGCTCCATCATAAGGCGCTAAATTACCTTGTATGCATTACTTTGTATTACCTTGTATTCAAATGTACTCATCAATTCATTTACAGGAATTCCCAGAGCAGCGCAAGTGTATATGCTTTTGCGAAATTAATACATGCGTGGTTCATGTGTGCTATTGGAGACCTGAGAATATATGCTCAGACTTATAATGGCAGCATAAAAGAGAAAGGTTCATATTTCATCTAGACATGTGCAGTTTAGACGGGTGTGATTTCTTCCCCCAAATCAAGTCATGCTGTGGAACTGGCTCAACCACTCAGATTACTATGCATGCAGGCAGGCCATTTTGAGCGGACAAGGGGGTTCGGGCAGATTTGTGGGCATCGCCAGGAATATTTTTTTGGGGGGGGCAGGGGGACGGCGCCTTTGATCTAGTGGGTTTTGAAGAAGTTTAAGACTGAGTCTACACTTTCCTTTGAAAATGTGCATGTATTGTGCTGCTATGTTTTGGGTTTTGTCAGCTTTTAATCTTGATTGCAAATTCATCTTAACTTTGCCATGTTTCGTTATTATTCAAGTGATTGAAACGCTTCACAGAACTTCCCATAATGATCTACACGCACTATGAACAAAAGCCAGAGTTTAGACTAAGAGTTTTCTAAAAAGGTTCTGGAATCGAAATTCGATATGTACTGTCAGAATACAAGATGTATCCATTTTGATGGGATGTTTGCAGATAATGGTGTGCATGATGGTAGAGATGACTGTACACGACACAGACCCTCCCAGTTAAGGCATAGGCGTCGCGAGCGGGGGGGATGAAACCTTTAAAGAAGAAAGGAAGGCAAAACTAAAAGCGAAGAAAAAAAAAGAGGGAAAAGGAGATAGAAATCACTAAGTTTCACGACAATGCCTGAAAATAGGCCCCTTTCACACCGTTGATTTTTTGTCAGTTTGTTTCGATGAGACTTTTTTCTCTCCTTTGAATAATACTCACGTGATGCCCCAGGTCGAAGGGCATGTGCCTGGACGTGGAATAGAAAAGTTCAGATGAGGAGTTTATGTTATCAGAGGGTAAAGTCAATAAGTCATACCGATATTTATATGCCATTGGGGAAAATAATTAATCTGTAGCACTAAAAATAAAGATTTGTTTTGATAGCGCTGTGGACTTTGAATTTAGTTAGATTATATTGTGAGAAAGATATTAGTCTGGTTTGAGGACATTTGAATCCCAAGGTTTGTTGGAGTCGGGTGTTTCCACTTGTTCCCAATTGAGTGCTGTTCATTTGGCTAATTTGACAAACAAGATGGCCGCCACTGTTGTTATTATAACGGGCTGCTCAAGCGGGATGGGCTTTGCAACTGCAGTGCATCTAGCTACCAAATCCAAACACAATTTCAAGGTAAATCTTAATGAACTTGGTTTCAAGATATGGCAAGTTTCCTTTGAACACGTTAACGTACAGGGTATTTGAGATCAGAAGTTTGTAAACAACATAATGACGAAGAAGTTTTGAGGATTAGAAAGGGAGGCCAACCACTTTTGCTCCTTGAAACACGGCGTCTTGGTTTCGTGAAGTTTTTACCCAACCTTACCGAATAAAATTGGTATCAATGTATCGCTTTAGGGTAAAATATGTGGACGTGTCTGAATAGAATATGGGGAAGTTGTTTAAAATTACAGGTACTTTGACAATTCTTACCGCAAGGGAAGCCTGATTTCCCAAATTTAACACTTCGATTGTTAACGAACAATAACCCACAAATTATCACGGTTTCAAAAGCAATCGCATGCCGCCGCTGTCTGGAAACATCTCACGTGCTGAGATTTCATACTTCTGACCTCAATTAACAGTTCCCAACTTTAATGGATAGGTCCATGATATTGTGAAGGGCATCTAGCAAGGTTAATACGATGCAAAGGTCACTTATGACCGATAAGGAGCTCCCAATTAAACCGTTTACCTAGTTCGTTAACGGAACATCGTTCACTGTATGACCTTCACCATCACTGTTGTTTCTCTACTACACTCCGACATTGAGAACGTCCTCGAAGTGCGTGCCTCCTAATGAAAAGTGTTTTCCTCCCCAGTATTTGAAAAGTCAGACAGTTTTAGTACTTTTAGCTAGTGGTATGCTGCAGTGGGGTAAATTTGTGTCGGACATTGGGGGAATGGGGACGGAGAGGGTGGTGGGGGATAACTTGCCCAGCCATGAAAATCTGAAAAGCCATGTGGGGGTGGGGGTGACACCATATAACACTATACAGAGGTCGATTGTTCAAACAATCGCTTTTGAAACCATGGTCATTGTGGGTTGCTGTTCGTGAACAACCGAGGCATTAAGTTTTGGGAGATCAGGTTCTCCATGCGTAAGAATTGTCAAGTACCTGTAATTTTAAGCAACTTCCCCTAATTTTATTCAGACACGTCTACATATTTTATCCTAAAGCGATACATTTGTACTTATGTTATTCGGTAGGATTGAGGAAAAACTTCAACAAAGCAAGATGCCGTGTTTCAAGGAGCTAAGGAGGTTGGACCCCCTTTATAATCCTAAAAACTTCATCATTATTATTTGCCATGTTTTGATTTAAAAGACTGTTGTTTCACGCAAAAAATAATTTGCACTCTTTCAGGATAATGACGAATTGAGATGACCAGTTTTATCTTTATTTGAACTTTATCTGAAATACACGTACTTGAACAAATAACGAGATCAGCTGTTAATTATCCAATTTGGTCAACTCGTGTATGCAACAAAAACAAGCTCGTCTTATCTACTTTACAGTAATGATTGCTTGTAATTTGATCGATACCTGGTGACATAATCCAATGCCACCTTTATATGCACGTTTAGTTGTAGGTGCAGAGTTTCAAGCTCCGGTTTGATTTCGTTCGGCTTGGCTTCCGTTAATGCCATGTCTTGGCTTGGGGATATGAGTTTTAATTACTACAAAACGTATTATCTGCAAATAAACGTATCTTGTCTATAAATAAAAGACCCTCAAGAATGGTAACTGTTTAACAAATCGCAACAACACATTTTTGTCCCGACTCTTTCGGTCAAAATTTAATGTGAAAATCAGTAGCGCTTAAAAAATGTCTGCCCTGACAAAAGCCAATAAACATAAGGTTTACCCTATAACCCTAGGTTTATGCGACAATGCGAAATCTCGAGAAGAGAGGACCGCTGGAGTCGGCCGCGGGGGACGCGCTCAACAAGAGACTGTTCATCCGGGCACTCGATGTAACTAAAGTCGACACCATCACGGCACTGGTTGAGGACGTTGTGCAGGAAAATGGCAGAATTGATGTCGTCTGTGAGTGTTTCTGTTTCCCTCAAATTACCAAGGAAATATTGTGGAAACCGCCTCATAGCACTTTTTTCCAAAACAACTTTCAGTAAAGCGCGATATTTTTTTGGTATTATTTGTTTTTTTTTATTTTTATTTTTATTTTTTTTGTTTTTTTTTGTTTTTATTTAAAGATAGTGCTCTGATTCCCCGACCTTCCGGATTCAGAACTAGTGGAAAAATTATTTTTTTTTATGTTGAGAAATTTTGCATCCGCATACCAACAATTTTCTGATATAAATCTGAAAAAAATGCTCCACTGTCCAACCAATGGGAAAGTCACAGACTTCAATTTTATGACCTGTGGTCCTCGGTGGCTAGCGCGATATCTCTTCCCCCTTTTTTGGGGGGGAGGGGTTGAGAATTTTGGATTTCTCCCTTGAAAACCTTTCATGTTTGTGAGTTTGTTTTTTCTTTTGTTTGTTTTGTTTTTTTGAGATCTCAGAAAATGTTTTTTTTTCTTTTTTCTGTCCTCTTCCAAAGTTTGTCTTGCAAAAGATCCGAGTACCATCTTATAAAAAAAATGCTCGCCTAACAGCAGAGGTATGAAAATACAAACAGTCAACGATTTTTATGACAAAAAATCAACCGATGGCTGAAAACAGTAACGGTGGCATATCTTGGTCTTGAGTCCAGGAGGGGCAGGCAAAATGGGATTTTTTTTTCATTTTTATCTATTAAATGACTTCCCAATCCCGAGAGAAAGACGGCAATACCGTTTAATTTAAATGTTGGTGCTTGCAATCAAAAGGGATGACGATATTGATAACGTGACTTTGAAGTAATGTGCCTCGTGCACCCCCCCCGCATGTGCCACTGGTTGAATAGAAGTAGGCTAGTATCATAAGTTTCCTGTTTTATTCTAGGCAGCAGTTTCAAGATTGTGGAGGGCACACGATCACTATACTTTGTCGAAAGAGTTTAGTCATGCACGGTATATTCATCAATGTCAAAACTATTTTTTCATCACGTGATGGGTTTCAAATGTTACATTTTTGGGGACAGCGGACTTTTGAGGGCAATATTTGTTTATTTCAGGAGCGGCCCTGCCGCTTACTAAAACCCAACGTGAGCAACGGCTCATGCATGGAACTTGGAGGTGTGGAATTTATCGTCCTTCACTTTGCGGTGTATCGTTGCATTTATGCAAATAAAGAATGGCAGCTGAATGTTATTCCAGATTAGTTCAAATAACCTTTTCTTTGCTCCATGGAAAGGGGTGAGCAGCTTTAGGTGAATTACGTACAAGGGGGCACTAGCGCTACTAGTATGGTGCTCTTTATCGGCCATTTCGCATCTCGCATCACAAGCAGCCAAAATGCCTGAACATTGCACGAAAATATTGCAGTATTACTTAAAACACTCCAAAACTGCCGAACGCACAACCCCATGTTGCACAAAAGACGCTACACAAACAACAACAGAGCAGGCACATACACGACAAGAAGAGGCTAAAGCCTGCATGTCACCAACACGCTACACTGGAGTTTGAATCCAACACTTTAATGAGTGCAATAAATGACCACTCTCTGGAAATTTTCAATAAATGTTAATCACAGCACTTGAAATATCAAATCCCTTAAAGAGTTCGTTTAAACATTTAAGTTGAATCAGCGTTTAAAATGTTGCATTCATGGTTTAAATCATGCATTTTAGATTAATTTAGATTAATTGTCGGCTAACATTTAAAACGTTGGATTCAATACTTTCATGCAAGTGATCGCTGACTGCACTCTTGTAAGTTTTGAATTCATCATTGAAGTTTTTAGCTTGTGAGTAAACATGTTAGCTGCACCAAGTTTAACATTTTCCATGAAATCTGAGATTCGAAACTGATTAATTTAATTTAAAGCAATGGTAAATGTAAGCGTCATAGTTTGGCAATAACTCAACAGGTGTGATTGAGTGAGCTGCATCTGTTATCCCAATTAGTTAACAATGCTGGTTATGCTGTGTTCGACGGGTACTTTATGGCGGATGAATCTCTCGATGAGGCCAGAGCCATGATGGACACCAATTTCTGGGGACCCATCCGTGTTATATGCGCCGTATTGCCTGTCATGAAGAAGCAGAAATCGGGCCGCATCATCAACACCACCAGTGGGGAGGGCTTCGAAGGCAAGTCTTTTTCCCTTTGAAGCCCAGCCAAGTTTGGTCTGAGGCACTCCAGTCCAATCGAGCTCAGTCAACGCTCGCACGTGTATCGTGCAGCCACGCTCTCTCAGCAGTACTAAAATGCGTTTTTGGTTCTGGTTTTTAAAAGGTCCAATGTCCAAGCTAAGTGAAAGGATTAGTAGTCAAAAGTTTGCACAAACTTGGACTGAAAGTGTTCAATTCAAATTCAAATGTCAAACCTTTGCCAATTCTTGAAAGCAACCGCATCCATGTTGTTTACTTACAGGAATTCTTGCTAAGAGTAAATCAAGCCTTACAAGTTGTCATTAAACGTCCATTTATATGTCAACATTCGCCTGCACCGTACTGCAAAGTCCAAGTGTATTTAACCTTTCGAACACACCTGTACCTCTCATTCTCCGCTATCTTTACAACGTGATATGCTCAAGGTGCATTGCCATACAAGAGGATAAAAAAATTCCTGAAAATATTGCAAGTAAAGTAAAAACTGCAGATGGTATATGGCATAAAGTAGCCATCATACACTAAAATGTATAATGGGGACTGCAAAATAGATAAAAAATCTAAAATGGATACGGTAAAATAGATGATCAAACGAAGTTAGACGGCCCGATGGGGTATTATTATACAGAATATTCCACAACTGAATACATCGTTTTATTGGTGTTTTCATGGCTTGGTTTTCATTGGTGAGCGCATCCCTTACATTGCACCTGAATAGGGGATCAAATCTTTTTGGTAGTTTTAAAAATCCAGCCCACACATTTTTATGTCGCTTTCCATAGTGCACATATTTACTCTTTTTTTATTTTTTTTTTAAGGATATCCATTTCACGGTCTGTACTCCGCAAGCAAGCATGCTTCTCAGGGACTGTCTGAAAACCTGGCGTTGGTCTTCCAACAAGGGTACAACATCAAGTAAGCGTTTGTTAATTTGGCCAAAACTCCAACTCAGATCTCTTGTTGTGCTGTTTACCCAGATAATTAGACATGAAATGAAAGCAATAGGGTCACGTCAGCCATATAGCTAATGTCGTAGTTCTATTTTTAAAATATTTATAAAAGGTGACCAGCACAGTAAAGATGATTTTAACCAGTACTGTTCTGTTCACATGAATACATATTTCTCTAAAGCATTATGGCGGTAAGCACAAACTTGTCAGATCCCCACCTACTCATACAAGGCGGTGTTTAGAATATTCACCGCTCCATATCCAAAAGAACTACAAATCTGTGTAAAATCTCCCACAGGAAAAGCCTATTGTTCTATGTGTTTATTCAGACCTGTATACAAAGACGTTTACATGTACATAATATCTAACTGAGAACATGTAGGAAGGAAAACCCGTTAGAAACACACCCAATAGGCTGTGTCCGAATTACTTGGCAGCGGCTTCACGCCACACAGGAGTCTATTGTGGTAGTGGTGGCCGCCAGTTTCCATCGAGCCGTGTGTTATTTCAAGCCGCATCCAAGTGTTTCCGACACGGCGAAAATCTCTTTGACTGACAATGGAGCGTCCTCTTCAGTTCCATCACGGCGATTTTCCCGTGCCAGTGAGGTCTGTAGTAGGCTACACGTTATACACGACTGCGATCCTCTGTAATATTGGATCATGAGCGTCGTGGAGGGACGTGTTAACAGTTTTTCCTATTACTTTGCCACCTTCCCCAAGAAGAAAATCGTTCAACGCCTTGGACCCTGATATTGCTCTTCCCCTTTCACGGTTCAGCTGGTTTGAAAGACCTCAATATTCTCTTTAATCATTGAGGCAAAGGCAATTACGGAACCGACGTCCTCCACAATGTTTTAAATTTTGATTTGAATATGTTTGCAACAACAACAACAACAACAACAACAACAAAACACTCTGTGATTGATAGCCTGCATAGCATAACATTTCTGCATTTAATAAAGAGAGTTGACGCGATGAACAAACTGAAGGTGGGGAGGCCAGGAACTGGCTAAAATATTTAAAAAAAGAATGTTTTTGCCCACCACCTGGGATTAGGTGGGGGATTTTTAAAACCACATTTAGACAAAATCTGACCGTAAATCTGGGAACCGAAAGGTTTTGGATTGAAGTCATGGGAAAGTCAAAGGCAGCAGCAACCCCCCCCCCTGCAAATGCCCATAGTTCAACCATCCCCCCCGGCAAACTTTAACATAAAGAAATTCCCATTTATTTGGGCACTGGTAATTGCTTTGAATCTGCTTGCCCTTTATACCAATCTGTCGTCTGTGATAAGCATGATATTACATATCTGATCTGATTAAAGCGCAGAGTGGAAGACAGGGCTGAGTGATCACACACACCAGTAAGCCAAGCGCATGAAATTCATCTCCTTTTACAGAATCAGCACCCTCGTACCTGGGCCAGTGCATAATCAGGCTTTCGCACAGATACTGAACCCAGCTTTCAAGGCGGAGTACATGTGCGCAGGCTGGAACGAGACCTGGCGCCGCCTCTTCCTGGAGTACTGGGAGAAGGACATGCTGCCGATCATCCAGGCCTACCAGCAGCCGGAGGAAGTGGCCAAGTTAGTGGAAGAGATCATCCTGAGCGAAGACCCAAAGTTAATATACCCTACAGGCTCCTTTGTTGCTAAAAGAGTTGCCAGTAAATTGATTGATCCCAGTGGAAACTCAAGTCGCACAAGGTATGAGTCATTATCTTGAGTTTCCACACAGTTTGCTTCCCGTGAGCATACAAACGAGCGACTGATTCAGATTGGTTTACACTGTTTCTGTGGCAATTTTATTGGGGGGTTCAAAATTTTGGATTGTGGATGATGTAACTTCATTATGTTGGTTCATTATGTTGAAGAGCAGATTAGGGGTTTATATACATATTAATCAAAGAAAGTTACTACAGAAATTGTATAATTTAAGGACCCTTCTACTGTCTGGTGCTGTTTTAATGAGCAAGAAGTAAGTTGTTTGTGGCAAAAGAGAAGGCAGTGTTATCAGTTTGACTGGGGACAAGAAAAGGTGCAGAAGAATAATGTCTGAAAATATTTTGTTTACCTAAATCAGGTAAAACTTTCCTTTATTCTCAAATGGACCGCTGGGCCGGTATGTTTTAGTCTCTTCTCAACGCCCATAGGAAGTTCCCCCTCCCCCAAAACAGAAACGGAAAAAAATCTCAGATATCCCGAGGCCAGTGTTTATGAAGACATGCATGATTAAGATAATCTTTACTTGTACAATGCAGACCTTCATTACAAGGCGAAGTCGACGGTAACAGCGGTGGGATTTGATAACACAAATTACAAAATCCAAATTGCACCTCTTTGTCTCATTTGAAATGACATTTTTCTGTCCTTTTTGGGGGACCGATTTTGTTACATTTTGGTGGTCTAACACGGGAGATTCACAATAGTGCACCTCCAAGAGTTTGCAACGCATTGACCAATCACAGTATGCGAAAACTGTTGACCCGATGTGCGTTTGGAAAGGGTCGACAGATTTTGTGCACCGTGATTGGTCAACGCGTTGCAAACTCTTGGAGGTGCACTATTGTGCATCGACCATATTCACTTTCTGTGATTGATTATTGTGTAATTGCGAGTAATAATTTAAAAATGGGCACTGCTGCTTGCAATAAGGAACGCTTTTGTCGCAGATCTATCACGAGAGTTTACACTGCTTGACGCTGTTTCATAATGTAGGAAACGTGGTGAAATAAGGTTGACACACGCGGTGTTTGCCTCAATACATTTTTTTTTTAGAATTGAAAATGCCAGCATTTTAGATCGGAGCTACTGTACTAGCTTACATATCACAGTGTTATCAGGTGAGGATTTTTCACGGAGGAGAAAAATTGGAAAATTGAAAAAAATAATCCAGGATAGGCCTAAACCACTTCTGGCAAGATGTAACGATTGGTTCTGAAGTCCTGTAAGGCCGTTGAGTTTCACCTACATTCTTTCTAGCAATTCTTATCCATTACTCTATATACTAGTAGTCGCTGGTTCATATTGTCAGGTTGAAGTAATTAGCCGTTAATGCGATGAAAGTCAGCGATAAAGGCTGAGCGTGACATGGGAGGAGTCGCAGAGATAGTTGCGAGTCGATTCTGTGGTTCATTACAGTATTTAAAAAATCATTATCAGCACGTCTTTTCGTTAATTGTAAGCATGTAACCGTTTAAAATCAAACTCCCTTCTTGACATAAACTTGTTTCAAGCTTCAATAAGTGTTATCATCCGCTAAATGTGTTTTTTATCTTGTTATTAACATTCAAATGTGTCTTAAATCTAACGTTATGAACACAACATGTCTGTTAAAAACGTTGGCGCCACAACGTGTTTAGCTCTGGATTATTAACACAGAACGCATTTACAAAGCATTACCAGAGAGGCGTTTGAAATAACAATAATAGTGGAGATTTGTATGTCGTACACACCATCAATTCTGATGCTCAATGCACTGCCAGTGCGTTGAACATTGGCTAAAAATATCTTGGGGAAAACAATCACAACGGAGAGCAAAAGCACATAGAGAGGCAATACAACAAGAATAATTAAGGGAGTGGGAACAATTAAGTTGTCGATTAGGCTTTGAATGTGACGGATAAGACATTACAGAGTGTGGGGCCAGTGTTTGGTTCTAGGTATCTGAAGGCTGTGTGTATAGACCGTATTGGCGGGGGACCCAATTTCAGTGTATTCATTTGAAACCTTAAATTTAAAGAACCAGACTCTATTCTACAATTTCATTCCAACCCCTAAAATCACCTGATACCGTCCCATTATTAGTGTTTCAAATGTGTACAGCACGTTCAGGAATACGACTAAAATTGGGTACCCCGATACGGTCTATTGCAGACCGAAGGCTGCGCAGTGGTTTGTAGGGGTTGATGGTGGTTTGGAGATAGGTGGGAGCAGGTGCACATAATGAGCAACACACGAGTAGAATTTTAAATGTTATTTGTTTACTGACCGTGAGCCAGTTTGAGAGTGAAGGACAGGTTAAGGACGGGTGACATGTGGCTACTTTTCTTACTGTAAGTGTACGTAATCTGGTGGCACTCTATGGTAATCGTTTTAATCTACTAATATCTTTCTGTGGGAGGCTGCGGAGCAGAACGTTACAAAAATCAATTCGGGATGAAATAAGCTCATGATTTAACTTTTCCCTTGCAGGTTTGGACAAGTACTTTCGAATGAAACTTGGGTTGCCTAATTGAAAGTTCACGGCTTGTGAGAAATAAGTAATGTGGTTCTTAAAAGACAAGTTAGCATCAAACACAATACCTTGACCTTCGATTGCATGTGAGGGGATTCACCAGAAACTTAGATCTAACATCATTTCATTTAAGGTTATTCTTCTCCATCCGTGATTTGACATCTTCAATTGTTGTAGTACTGTGGTTATAGTGCAGAACATGACGGTGGAAAAGAGATGTACATCTGGGTACCATCGGCATAACAATGATACAGAACGTTTTGTTTCTGAAAAATCTCCCTAATAGTTATAATAATACCCTAATTGTAGGACACCTAAAGTGAGAGGAAGAAAATCATAGGCACCAGGTATCAAATATGTTTCTTCAGTGAACCGATTTCCCTGATTGAGTGCAAGGGTCACTAAATCTAGAATCACATTTTCGGGGAAAAGGGTAAAGACCTTTGTTTAGGAGCCAACAAATCTACCCTTGAGCTGAGTGTTTTAAACTTTTGTGGCAAGTACACGACCGGAGATTGAAAATTTGACGAGAGGAAATCCCGAGTAGTCTTGGACGTTGTCTGTAACGTGAGTACTTGATTGGGCATACCAACAAAAATGCACCAAACACAACCAAAAGTATAGGGAAAAGTTGCCAACTTCCAGCAAATGGCCGAGGGCCTAATTGATATGATCCGCTTAAAACTGACACTAAAAGCATTTGATAACACATGTAAATGCACTGCAACCTCTTTTCCTGAAGGATACTGACAATTTTGAATATGGGTTTCGGTAACGTCCCAAGCCCATCTTCTCTAGTGACGTCCCCAAGAAAGAAGTGGTTTTAGTTTTTTTTTTTTTGTTTGTTTGTTTGTTTTCTTCTTGGTAGAGCATAACCGGTCTGTTGTTAGTCTTGATCTCAGCTGGTGTCTTTTGGTGATTTGTGCATTCAAGGTCCCATGCCAGACGTCCTGCATGCATGTCTCAATTATCATTGCATGGATCGGATCTCCGTAAACTAAATTTCTTTCAAGTTGGGTTCCTGAATCCCATTTCTGCCGAGCGTGATTAAATCTTCTCCAACCAGAAAAGAGGCAATTGCATTTGCAACGCGATCAGCCTGTCATTATTGTATATGTTTCTTCTGACCAGCTGAGCTAACGCTGTTCACTCCAAGTTGTTTTGGAGTGCATTTTGCAAGAGCAGGTGCCTAATCAAAACGACTGCGTAACAATGCCCAACGTTCCTTCCATTAACGTGTGCGACCCAGAAGAAAGCAATGGGATGTACGAAATATCAATTTATTTGGACTAATTCGATTTGTCGAAGGGTAGGCCTATGGGCACTATCTCAATCGGTAAACATTTCTTACAACAGGGAAGCAATGGCATTATACCTTTAAAGGTTAAGGAGAAACGACAAAAACGTGGAGATTCTTTGCGTCCGAGATATTTGAATCAAAGAATCCTCACCTCTTGACAGTATGAACATCTAACAAAAGATGCGTGGGTGAAGTAACAATGGACGCTCATTGTTAGTGAACTGTGTCTCTTGCGTTAGATATTCTTAGTGTGAGTCGTTTCTCCGAATTAAACCACTTCCCTCCCTCCGCCACTGTCCACTATTGTAGAAGAGTACGACATGTCTTGACCAATGCTTTGACACGTGAGAGGAATTCCAGCAATTTGTCCAGCGTCGGCTAGCTATGTACATCTCCAGGTGCATAAAAGCTTTACCCCTGGCCCTGGCTAACTTTTCGGCTGGGTGCGCAACTATTTTTTTTTTTTACATTGCATGCTCATGAACTCACACACGAAAACATTCAGTCGGCAGCTAAGTGGATCTTAGGGCGCACACACCGCCTTAATGGATTTACATGTCCAAGTTAGCTGTGCAAATTCGCTAAATTCACATTAATAAATGCTATCGATAGACTGTACGGAGTTGGGGACCACCGACAAGCAAGTTGATCGAGCGGCAGATTTGGCAATCACAGTTCACTGTCTCTTCAGACGTTTGCAACCTTGGAATTCCATTCTTGCTCATCGAAGTCCCTTGGTCACCGTAGGAGATCCTTTCGTTTGGAAATCGCATGCATGTGGAATATCCTCTAGAAAGTATCACAAGTAGGTTTCAGAACGATTAATCAGTTGTGTAAAATTATACATGAATTGTCGTCAGATTGTTTTAAAAAAATCAATCACACAGGAAGAGTTAACACACGGCGGTTTAATCGAATGTAAATTGGCTAAACGCAAATCTTAAAAAGAAAAACACCAAGAAAAATAATAAGAATTATACGCTAAAATTAACACATAAGAACTTATAGGGAGTCATGTCAAGTTTTGAAAAAAAAAGAATTAGGCGTGGGACGGCTGAGTTCTTTGAACGACCCCTGACTGTGAGGTGGTCCAAAATCACCCAGCACACACACGTAGTAATGAAATACTACGAGGTAAGAAAAACAGGGCACATTGTTTTCTGTTTGGTCGTTCACATTCTGGGCACACAATCTGCGCGGTTACCCAGTAAACCACTGTCTTCAGAAATCAGAGCGATTTTTCCCAAAGATATTGCCCTGAGACTGCGCGTTCAGGCCAGCAAGTCATCGTTCTTGTATGACGTCACGGTCTGCTGTTACCTCACAGTTTTTATGAAATACCATCAACATAAAAAACCGAACGGTCGCAGTTCCGATTCCATGTAAACGGCTTCAGCGGTTTCTGTTGAAGTTTATACCACACACACGTGTGTGGCTGGGCCTTGCTTTGTAGAAAAAAACACGTGATGCAAGATATGGGGCGAAGAGACCCCCCCCGCCGCCCTTGTGTTGGTCATTGTTTGATCGGAATCTCAGGACTTCTTTACAGACGTTTAGGGAGGATGTGTTGGGTAACAGTAGTCTAGAGTGTGTATAGGGATTGGACATGTCGGGGGGTACCCATCGGCCCCATATCGTGCACAGTATCAGAAAAGAGTTTCATTAAAAAGACAACAACGTGGGCTGGTTTCTAACCCTTTCCCCACAAATTTCGATCACATTCTAGGTCGCGGGGCCGGTCGATCGTGTGTGGTCAATACATCGCTTGTACCATTGAGTGCGATTTGGTCACCGTCTGCGAGAAATTTCACTACAGAAACCTTCTCGTAAGAGTTGTCAAGATGATAACCAACGCCCATATTGTATACTTTAGGGTATTATGCCATGGAAGTGAATAAAGTTGCCTGTTTGATACTTCTGATAAAGTTTTCAACTTGTGGCTGAGGAAAATAATATAAAATGAGATGAGAAATCGAGAAAATGTCTTTATTTTTATTCTGAATTTATTTTTATCAACTCCAGTGAATTTGGAATAAGTCGCTTTTCTCGAATGAAAGGATTTTGAGTAAGGTGGCCAAAGCTAACTTGAACCTCTTTTAACATATTTTTTCCACTGCAGCTGTTTGGTTTAAAAGCGCCTTTCAAAAATTGTACGCCTGACCTACTTGTTGAAACACAGATACTGCCTTAAAGGTCAAGCATTGGTGCTTCACTTAACATTCTCCTGAAATCATTCACCATACTGCCGCGTGATCACGTACCGGAGCAAGAAGCACCCGATACGGTACACTGAAATGGCTGTTACGCCCTTTTTACTGAAAGCAGAAACCTGATATCCCGGGTTATGCGTTGGTTTCTCTCCGTCAGAGGTATCGATCAGGGATCACGTTGCAAATGGTTGGGTCAGCGACACCAGCCTGTCGATGCTCACGCACCGGTTTCCTTAAGCGGGAAAGAAACAGCCGATTTCTTTCTGTGTACCGCGTGAGGAACAACATGTTTGTTAGCTTAGGACGTTATGTTCTTTTTTGGACCGCCCCGGGGTTTATTTTTCTAAGCCATCGCATACAGCAACGTGCCAGGATCGCCGTTTTGCACCCGTTCGTTTAAAACGCGAAAGTAGCTCAGGGCAAAGCCTCGTAAGCGGCTTCCCACCACAGTGGTTGACAAACGGCTTTATCTGATTTTGAATCTTCTTGTCAGTGGGCTTTATCTGA
The DNA here is from genome assembly GCF_054643075.1 of Acanthaster planci. Taxonomy (NCBI): domain Eukaryota; kingdom Metazoa; phylum Echinodermata; class Asteroidea; order Valvatida; family Acanthasteridae; genus Acanthaster; species Acanthaster planci. Next base: position 7,604,495 of record NC_141787.1, read on the forward strand.
TTTTGAATCTTCTTGTCAGTGGGCGGAACCGCTGAAAGGAGGCACGTTTATTGTATATTCCATGCGAGACGGGACTGTTGACAGGGCAACATCATTCACAAAGAAAATGAAAATCCACGTTGTTAGGCCTAAGGTTTTGTTTTTCTTTCGCGGTTGACAAATAAGTTTTCAAATTGTCATTGAGACAGTAATGAAATGTAATATCAATGAAATTTTCTCTTTTCTAAGGACATTAGCTTGAATTACGATACTTTCGAAAATTCCAATATCAAACTAATTTGTAATACTTTTCAACAACTATTGTTCCCAATTCCAAGGTCTACCTCTATCGCAGTGTCCTCCAATTCCAAGGTCTACCTCTATCGCAGTGTCCTCCACCGGCCTCCGTAAATACGAATCCCTTTTTTCTTGTTCACTAGGCTTCAATCTTCCAAAGCAATATCCGAGCACCGCTTCCTATTAGGCCTTGTTAACGCTTTCCACCCCGGGGCAGTCCAAAAGACTGGTGCTGGTATTTGTTTGAACGCACTGCTCTGATTGTCTGACTTCCCTGCGAATTACTACAGCGGACTGACTCCTCCAGCCATCGAAACTAGGATATCAACGGCTACTCGAGGGTGTCGCTCAGATTCGCTGTTTTCGAGCCTGTATGCATTTTTATTAAAACTGCCAGGGGTGCTCCTGCAGTAAACGATTTCTGCATCACCGAGGGGAACCATCCAGAAAGGAAAATTATTTTTCCTCCCGCATTCTTGTGATCTTTTTGGATGTATCCCATGGCTACGCAAAACCAATGAATTTCAAAATATTCCCGCGGGGCTACATTAAAACTCTACTAGCGAGGTTTCCTTCATAGAAAAAATAAAGATATTTTGTCTACCCAATGAGCACTGCGGTGTTGGTGACAACAAAATTAAATTATTATGCTAACGTGCAAACAGAAACAGTCATACGTGAATCATTGCTTGACTGGGACAGTGTTTATGTTACAGAAAAGATGAAATGCACACATTATAGTCAAAACAAAACGGGCGGTTCAAAAGGTTTGTTCAAGCGCCGCTAGACGAAACAGCATTTTGGAGTGTTAGTATATCCCAGCTTTCATATTCGCAACAAGATTTAAGGGAAGCATCCGGAATCTCAGAAGGTATGCAGATCTTCAGATCAATAATGGTGCCAAATGTAACATGACTAGTTTCAGATTATATATGAACCTGGACAGGTAGAAGCTTACGTAATTAAATGTTTTACAGTACGACGCAGAGAAGTGTATCCACGTTTTACACTGTAAAAACTGTACAAACGGGTCTTTGCGTTAATTGTAATTTGTGGAAATGAACGCGTTTCGATTTTCAGAAAGTATTACCATCCTGTTTTTTGTGTCTTGTTATTTATACCCAAATGTGTCATTCTCTCTAAATTTATTAACACATCCACACATAGTTGTTAAAAACACCACAACGTGTTTAACTTGGGATTGGGACAAAAACACGTTCATAAAGTGTTACCAGGAAAGCATCTTACGCTTGTTTTTACAAGCCATCGTACGATATAGATATTGTAAGTAACCACTGCCATGTCTATCAATGTTTGATATCACTTTCTTACATATTCTTGATAATTGCATGTAGTATGGTCTCTCAAGAATGGACATTACAGTTTTAATAATTGTTCTTCATTTCACCCAGTGCCAAGTAACCCCCTTGCTGTCTTAAAAACTGGAGGCATTAACTGGTACACTGTACGAAAGTGAGGCGCGTCTTCGTCGCTCGGTGGCAGCAAACATTCTCCATCAAAACTACATTTAATTAAAAAAAAGTTCTCTTTAAAAAGGACACAGCAATGATCCTCAAATCCAAGAGCCTCCGGGATCGTGTCCGCAAGATTTTGTTCTGAAGCACAAAGGCAAGTTGTGTGGAACGCGATAGAGCTGCGCATGCGCGACGCAGTGTTCAGAAACATACATGTTTCTGTTGTGTCAATCTCCCAGGAGTCTGTGCGTGAAACTAACACATCTGAACAGAGTGTTCATTATCCGATCGATAACAGTGGAAGAATCTATATGTTTTCACATTGTCGGATTAAGTATAAAATATATAAATTTGTGAAAAAATTGACAGCCTTTCAAAGGATGATGCAGCACCTTGGGTGATGCAATCCAACCGTCTTTTGCACTTTAAAATAAAAACTTAGATACATGTATTATTTTACAAACAAAAATAGATGGGTTCGGAAGTGCAAGAGAAAGAAGTCGACAAACAAAATAGTACTCTCAATCTACTTGCAAAGAAAATTATAGTTTCCACTTTAAAATCAGTTCACATTTGAGTTAAAATTTATTTTTAAGTCAGTGAAATCATTGATACAGTGGCAACAATGCATGTATTTCATGTCATCACTCTGGGTCAGCACTATAACGTCTTCAATGTCACAACCCATCAGTCGATTTAAGCGAGGCGGAGCAGGTAGTGCTAACCTTTACTCTCTATGTAAAACGCAACATCAAATCACCTGTCTTCACGTCACATCACCTCTTCCAAGGTTAATTGGAACACAAGACGGATTCAAGTATTTCAGACGCTATTTTAAAGTCTTGAAGAATGGTGAAGCCAATACGTGGCATTTCATTTATCGTGGCATTAATCCCAATCTTATTAGAAAAATGGTTCGTTTTCAGAAATAGGCTTTTCTCTGATTACGGAAAGGCACGTGGTTTACTTCAACATTTGCGTCATTTCAATTAATGTAAAGCCTGACTGCCGATTCAATGCCGAGAACTTCAGTTGGAGACAGATCATAAAATAATCGAAACAACACACTGGCTCTAGCTCTGTATCAGATTATAGACTGTCTGTTATTGGACAGAGAGAGTCGTCGATCTCAACGTATGCTCCAGTCAAACCTCATTGGTCAATATACGCCACCCTTGAAGAATCGCGAGCAGCTACCCACAATTACATCGCGCCACGGCTGAACCTCATTAGGCCCGACGGTTTCATATAATACGCGCCCAAGCTTTCGTCCGCGAGTAGCAGCTTTTCTTCGCGGTGGGCAAAGACTTCTGTACCAAGCAACGTCATTTAGTTCGTCGTCGATCGCGAGACGCAGAAGCATCGCCAAACGTTTTGTGATGGTCCCCACGTCTGCTTGTGTTGACATCATCAGCGCACAGGATTTGATTGTTATTTTTTCTGAGGCCGTACAGTTGACTCACGTCGTCGTTTTTTCTCACTGATTTGCTGTAGATGCTTCTGATACTGCTCTTGCCGGCACTCCACTTCCTCTTTTTTTTTTAAAGAAAACACCGGACAGCTTCAGGCTCGATACTTTGACTTTGAGACGGCAGAGATAGAGTGTCAGTAACTCCAGGAGGCTGGCTGTCCGGTTCTGAATCAAAACACCGGTCGGTGGCCGAATGAGATTAAAAACGACTTTGCGACCGAGCTGAGCACTACACCTGCAACTAAGCACACGCTCGACGGCCACTTGACACTTCGTTTGACGTTTTGCTTCCCACAACAAAGCAATGTTGCCAGTTACAACAGGTACACTTCACAGCCGTAGGAGGCAGATGGTGTTTTTAGCTGATCGATACACCATGGATAGGTTTCCTCGACATTGGTCTGCGCTCTGATGTAAACCTTTGGCAGTAAGGTGTGAAACTGGCGAGAAAGACCTTGGGGAAAAACAAAAGAGTATGTTCTGACAGAAGACAACACCGTTCGTCTTGCAAGAAATACTGTAGATTTTGGCATCACATTACAGGGATTTGGGCACCCTGAAGCAACATCTCCAGCGATTTCCAGAGTATTTGTGTGTCAGGTGACGAAGCACTCCATTGGTGAGTTACTTTGGTACCTATACGCACTCTTTGCACTGTTCGCACTTTTCTTTGCATCAGTGAATTATTCCCCAAATAAACAATCTATATTTAATGAAAATCTTCCGGAAACCTCCACAATGGAATAAAAGGCGTCCGTAGGGATTTCAAATTGTACACCTCCGCCAAGTACCACATTCTTCGAGTAATGTAATTGTTGAAATTATGTCTCTGACTGTTGTGCTCGCTCAAGGTGTATCAAATTTCTTTCCTCGTAAAATTGCACGCGGAAAAGGAAATACGAGTGCTGTTCGTTACGTTGCCCATACACAGACGAAATTTCCTATCAGCCTTTAAACGGCTGGCAGAGTAGACACAGACAATGAAAAAAGCATCACTCCCGTCTCGAAACTGAAACAATAATCATTTTTGTCCTTTTCGTGCAACATCAGCCCTTTGAGTTATGCCACTGTAGCTTTTGCTCAATGCAGCACTTTGCCCGTTGCTGTCTATATATCCCGTGTAGACGGGCCCTGTTATATTCCTCCTTTAATCTGGCTGCATCTGAAAAGGTGTGATAAATCAGCCCCGACCCCTTACCCCCCCGAGTCTGCGATCGACTGAAACTATTAAATTGTCAAACATTATCAAGACAAATCTCGTGTCCCCGCTCGGTGGCAATTTTCCGTGTATTACGCCAGAGTCTCATTTTTCCATCAACTGCACCCACACCTCCGAGATTTACGACTTGTCAGCCAAATGCCTGTCCTAAATGAACAAAATACCCACTCGACTATTTTGAGCATTGAGTGGTTATTTCATTCCTTATCGTTGCTTTAGATGATTGGTTTTTTTTCCTCCGCAAGTTGTTCTGTGTATCTTCAACTGGGCTTTCTGAGTATGCTTCCCATTTGCCATTATGAACTTTGATACTGGAAAGAGGTCTGACGCAGATTCTCATATTGATATTTCATTGAACTGTCCACGTGCTTTACATCATTATCACGTGACCTTATAAAAATGACGTCATTGCCGCTTGAACTAGCTACATGAGCAGAAACTGGGGACGTCGGTAGATTGTGGTTTGGTCCCCGACCTGCTAAATAGATCCCGCGTGTTTTCCATCTTGGTAACGGTAAACATCAACTACCGTTTTTTTTTTTAAGACTGAGAGCGAGACTCGGGCATGTATCTTCTTATGTGAACTGTAATTCTCTCTGAAATCGTCTACATGCATGAATTTCAGTGCACAGTGGTTATGGATTATGTATGATCGATGACATACGGATATCATGTCTTGCAGGTAAAGCCACGATCGCTAGTGGCGTCGCAATGGCTTACCAGATATATGCGTTCCCGCAGACGAACAGTAACTACTCTGTTGCGCACTACCCAATCGACCTACTGGCCTTGTACGACCAGGAGGACGGTTACTACTACAACGAAACCTCTGAGCCCGGGGATCGGAGGGTCACTCCGCAGGTGCATATATCAGCCAAGATCTTAGTAGGGATCACCTACTGTCTCATGATGACCGTCTGCGGCATCGGCAACCTTCTCCTCTGCTACGTCATCTACCGCTTCAGGCGCATGCGAACTACGACGAACCTGCTGATTGGCAACCTGGCCCTCTCAGACTTCCTGGTGGCTGTCATCTGCGCGCCCTTCAACTTCTACTTCTACATGTTCGAAAACTGGCCGTTCGGGGGCGCCCTATGTGTTGCGGTGGGCTACCTCAAAATCACGTCCCTGTACGTGTCAACTAACTCGTTGCTGGCCATCGCTATTGACAGGTGAGTTTAGAAACTTACTTGTATCCCAATTACCTGGCTGAAGCCGTAATTCACGCAACTCCAGTGTAATTTAATTAAGCCAAGAAGTGGCCTGAATGTTTCATCAAGGCAGGCCTTTAAGGTACCAATACACATACGTGAGCTAATACCAAATAACTGTTGGCAGTATTCCGCTTATTCCCTGGTCCTACGTTAACACGTGACAGGGTGCTTCACTAAAGGTAGGTATCCCAATCATAAGCAGGAAGAGTATCTGTTTAAGCTTGAACTTCATTTAACATGAAACGATAAGCTTAGCCTTGAGATGGAAAGGTGTTAATTTCGGAGAGTTTCCAATGCATTGACTTGAACGTCTTGTCTTTATGTTGCCATGTTGGCTTTTAACACTTCACAGAGATGACGTAAATGACAAATGAAAACATGGTCAGTTTTATGCCCAACCGAACGATTCAGAAGGATGACTCAAAATCAATAAGCTTCCTATAAAATGTCAAATTTTACGATTAGTGTTCTCAACGTTTGCGACAAATTACAACTTTGGAGATCTGTCGAGGTTAAGCCAACCTCGAGTCGATTGGTCAAGTTGGAATGACAGCCATTTCCGTGCAGATCCACCGCTTGTGAATCATTCAATACAGTATGCACGAAAACTATTAATATTCACCACTGAATCGCTATAACAACAACGAAATCTCCACATCCATGCGCTGACTTCAGCTGAACTTTTATAACAACACTGTCGAGAGTAATCCGTCGATACACGTTGTAGGGGTGATAAACATAAACTTGGGAAAAAGCTTGCCTCAAAGGTACACATTGTAAATTCATAAAGAAATCGATAGATATTAATGTATCTCGTTAACAGAATGCATTACATTAAGTCTTTTAACCCTTTTTTGACAGATTAGCCTTAAAAACGGTGGAAAACTGCCCCCTATGTATTAAAGGAAACATGCCGTGGATATTCAGCACAACCTGCTTCCATGCATTATTATTATGTCACAACAACTTTCCGCGACATCGAGTACTTGTTCTCATGCTCTTTAAATCCGAAATAGTGACACGAAGGAGTTAATGATTCAGAGCGAATCACTCTGAGTTTAGATTGAATGAGTTTGAAAAAAAAAAGAACTCCGTCCATTTTGAGCAGAATTTTGATGTTGCTCTTCTTTGAATGACACCACGCTTTGGCTCATTCATGACCACGGAAATCTTCATTAACATAATATCCAAAATGTTACAATTTACCTCTTTTACTACTAAAAATTGGAGGAGGGAAGTTATTGAGGCATGTAAATAAAGCTGTCTGTCATGCGTCCAAATTATAAACATCCTATTACATGGTTCTTTTAAACTCTTCATTCTCACGAGTGATCGATTGGTGAGATCAATTCTGACAGTAGTTGGAGAAGTTCTTGTCGATCTATAAACGGTGAAAATAGCAAACCATTCAGCAACAGGCTCTGGCTCTCGAGAAGAGAGTGAAGAGGCCAGACGAACCCCAAAACTAGCTCGAGTACGGGAATCCAGTGGTGCCCCAGAACGATTTTGTTACGATGCTCGATAGCACTTGGCGTGCAGCGTCCTCACATGCAACACTGAAGGTTGACGTCATAGCGGACGCCCTGGCCCTTTTTTATGTCGCATTGTATCTGGGGGTCAAGTACATCAAGGGAATTTCTTTGCAACCTCACATTGTTTGTCTTCGTTCTCTCTCCACTTCTCATTGCAAAACCGAAAAACCAGCGAAAACCAAACTCCCGGGCAACGAATAAAGAAGCAAACGACAGGATCGCACAACCTCGAGAACCGATTTGCGAAATTATTGCCTAGGGGCGAACAATCAGACGAGCAAATATTTATGACGAACCGCTACAACTTTTATACCTGCGCCACACAGTACCAAAACCTAAATTGGCTGGCTTTATTTCCTGCCTTTTGTTGACGCAGATAGTGAAACAAGGCCGTGTTTATTGTTGCCCATGCTCTGGTTAATAAGAGTGTGAGGTTTGGCCTTTATTTGAGACTGTCTCCTTGGTTTGATTGCCTTGTTGGCATAAGTAGCGATAATTTGCTGGGCTCCTCGAAAAATTAAGACAGGCACGCTTCGGGCAATAATTGCAGTACGCGTAACCCCGCGATGGGAGTTCCGTCGTCAGTCTGTTTAAGTTACTGCTTGATGGCACTTAGGTAAAAGAAAAGATTTTGTTAGCGAATGGGCAACACAAATATATTTCTTTTCAACCGAATGACTGGGCGAAATGGAGGAACTTTGAACTTGTTTGATGAGAGGCTTAATTGTGGACTTCTCTCTTTTCTTCTGCAACTCTCGTGACAGTCTGTTGAATTTTAAGTTTCGTGTAGTAAAGTGTTTTTATTAGCGAAATCATTGGACAAGTTTGTTCGTTTTCTTCCTAAAATACTCTCCCTCAAATGAAATGTCAAACAAGAATAACAACACTGCTCACTTCCCTCAATAACCTTATTGCTCCTGGGCCAGGAAAGGCTACATTCTCCAACTGTATACTTCGTCTACGTTCTTAATATCGGCAGTCACAGACTCTTCAAGTTGTCTCGTGTAACGTTTCCAAATTGTGCTCATAAACATCCTCCAATGCCTACTTCCAAAGCAGCACAGCACAATTCTGCACGGGTTGGAACAGTGAATAGAAAGCCACCGCAGGCAAAGCGCCAATCAAAATGGAGTGCGTGGGGCGCTTCACAGAGGCACCTGTGTTGTATTCAGCGTTCACGTTCACCCACTCGTCCACACTTGATTAACGCTCAGCATTTAAAGAGTGCACGAGAGAAGGGTCACTGGCAAAAGGAGAAATAGAGGTAGTTCCCCTGTGATAAGCAGAACTATTACCATTTGCCTCTTTTACGTCACTTGCATTGAAGATTTCTGGCTTTAACGTCATATCTTTAGGTTGACATCTTACAACCAAAATACGATACCGACAGGGTATCGGAGATGTTTCAATATTGTCTGTACGTAGCGTACTGAGCCCTCTCTTAAGCCACAGGGCCAAGTTGGAATTTTTAATCCCCTGAGTTTTGACCTAGTTATTTGTATTTGTATTCACAAATTTGACTAAGTTATGCACACCACCCATCAAACTTTACTGTGCCATGAACGAAGATCTCAAAATAGAAGAGTACATTTTGTGATTTCGATGCAAGACTTCGCGACATCAAGACTTTAAGCATGGAGGAATAAGAACGCGTCTTCCTCCATGGTTGAAGTGCCATTTACAAGCTCATTTCCAGCTATGTCTCGACAACGTCAGTTAATCATATATCTTAATTCATTTATTCATATATTTTATTTTTATTTATTTATTTTCTTTAGCTCTCAATAATTTCAATAAACATGAAACATACCTGCATTTTTTAGTTAATGACAATACATGTAATCAACTATTTCCAAGAGCACTTATTTTACCTAGGAAAGAAATGTCCAAGCTAATGAGAAATATTTTTTGAAAACAAATGAAATGGTGTCAGCAATTACTAAAACAATATTTCGCATATGTATTTATGCCTATACGCTTGCATATTTACGCAGGTGGAAACGCTTGATTTCTTAACGTTTTGTATGCATTAGCCGTACCTTTTCATGAAAGTTCAATCCTCGAAGCGTGTGTGATGAGTATTAGCTGTATTCAAAGTAGCTGAAAAAGAAGAGTAAGGGGCCTACCTGTTAGCCGTTGGCCTCGTCCAGTTCATTACTTCGGGCAATTCACAATCTCTGTTCTTCGGATAAAATTGGGTGTATTTTGACCACTCGCCAAAGTCCCACGGGACTTTCCTCTTAACCGGCGTCCTCATCGGTTGATTGCAGTTGGTCATTTATAACGACTAATTCCCCTGGCTCGAGACGACAGGTGGTTTTCGATCCCTTGCGTTTTCGTCTTTCGCGCTTCCGCCAGAAACTATCGATTCAAACCATCAGAGTGGCAGATGACGAGTATTCTTGCGGGTTTCGACCCTTTTTGCCACCTGTTGTTTCCCGTCCTTCCAAAGAGAGCTGGAAACACAAGCTTGTACATCGTCATCCTGCGAATGTCAAGAATGCGTTCCTTTTAATGCACCGCTATTGGCAGGAACATTTTCACAGTGGCCAACATTTTGTTGGCAACGCACTTTAGAAAGATAGGGGTATAACAGCCAAAAAATAAAGTCGTGAGGAGGAAATAGCCCCCGAAGGAACAAATAGATTTGCTTAAGACAATCGTCTTGAAGTGAAGCGCAAATTCTCTTTTGTTGCAGTAGCCATAACCTAAGTATTGTCGTCACAATGAAAGAAGCCAGGTTGCACACCGTACCAGATTCAGCTGGCTTTCATTTTCTATAGCTTAAGAATCATTGATCTCTTGCGATGGTCAAGGTACTTAAAGGTTAACTGTTTGTTAATGGAATGATATTAAATCCTGTTCCATACATTTCTCCTCAGCTACCGATCAAAAGTTGTTTCTCCAAAGTCACCTTTTCGTTGAGGTTGGTTCAACAAGTCGGTGAAGGGTTGAACCTAATTCAACCACAAGATTGTCCTTAATGTGGGTTCCTGTAAAGGTCATGTAACAAATTTATCAAAGTACTTACGGAAGCTCAACATTTCTCCCTAAATTTCTTCTACAAACACATAATTGCCAAAACAGACTATATTAGGGACGGTGATTCAAGAATCATAGAGCAACATATCTCAAAACATAGAAAATGTAAACCCTACAGCTTGCAATTTCGTTCGTGTTTGAACGTAACGAAGACGAAGAATAATGATTGCATATGTAGTTTCAAGTGCAAAGACTTTTTCCACTTTGGCTTGTCCAAGCATACAATATTGGCTTTGTGTTAAATCCTCTATGACTAAAAACTCTGGCGCACTCACAATGTTGCTGCAAAGCATCTTTCGTTAGGTGTAAAGATTATAAAAGAATTGTATACTTTCAGAGGCTCTACACTCGGACAACAGTGGGTACACAAGTAGCTGCTACCAAATCTATTCGTCCGTCCTCCACCGCTCTTAAAGGGCGCTTGGAAAGGGACACAAAGGGCTCAGATATTTCCATTTCTATAAATGATTTCCATCATATTGAATTGCAAAAGATGCGTTGTTTAACACGTTATGTAATCTTGTTTCTTTGTACCTTTGGGCAGTACTGAAGAAATGTTAAGACGTACACGTACACGCACCCAGCTTTGTGTTATGTTCTTCCTGTCCAATTAAGTGCGTGCACAATCATTACTCGTGTGTCGCACTCAGAATAATAACCGAGTTGCTGTGTAAGTGAATTCTATCCAATGATCGCTCGAGACAATCGTCATGTTTCCGGAAATAGCTGGTTTCCACAGCTCCCAGTAAAAATAGAGTCTGGGCGAACGCCGACATTAATGCCAAGGCTGACGCTCACGCTTCCATTTTCCGTTCACACGTGCCAGAAAACTGTCACCAGGGCTTTCACACGACTTTTTGGATATCACCTTTGTATGAGACGTCAATGCACGTAGCCTTAGACGGTCAGACATCTCTGTGGATAACTCAGTGTATCATTTCAGTTTAGATCTTGCTAAAACTGTTTCTGTTTGTGCTTGTGTTTTCCGTTTCTTGACGCGACCGTCAACCTTTTATCGCCTTCAACTGTAACGGAGGACGTACGGGACGAAAATTAGTAAATTGTCTTGTTTTTGTGGGGAGCGGGGAGATTAAATTCCACTATGGTGGCGAATGCATCATCTGGCGAGGTTGATTATGACTTGCGGTCTCATCATCTCAAAGCATCCACAAATTCTGAGAACTGCGGGATGGTATTTCCTAATTAACTCGGCTGTGGTCGGTGAGACCGATTGATTTCTGTTATAAGCCCTGAATATTTAGTGGCGATAAAACCAAGCATCCATGCGTGACATGTCTCTTGGGTGGAGATAATAAGGTTCTCGCACGCGGAATATTCCTTTTCTTTTCACTCTGTTTTAACAAGGTAAATCCGAAACTGTGGTTATTTTCTCGCCTATATAGTCCTTCGTGTGCGTGTCTTGACCGTTCGAAGCTCGGAGATAAACCGGTAATAAATTCACATAGTTGTCAGGGTCCAGTGGGATAAGGTGTACTGTCATCGAAGCTCCACAATTCCTTTCATTACTTCAAAGTCTCGAATTCCATGGCGTGAACCAATACGTAACGCTAGATTTCTCTCCTTATCCTGAACTTGCGCTGTATCAAAGCTGCTTTGCCTTTTGGCCTGGCAGTGCACTTCATGCCCCTCGGTATACACTGCACACGCGATGAAACACCTCGGCGGTAATAACACAGTCTAGATTTCTATGATGGATTTGACATGCCTGGATTTCCCCATTCCAAAAAATGCAGATGTTACTCTACGTCTAAAAAGAGACAGCGGTGTATAACATTAGTCTGCCTTACTGTAAACAAAAATAAACATATCCCTGGCTTGAGAAAAATCACCAGGGTAATGCTTTTAATTTCCTGCTAGCAGCAGCTATTTTCACGACGTACGAGCAGGCAATGGTGAATTTTAACAGAGCAGAAGGCCAACGAACTCGACATCACCCACCCCCCCCCCGGCTCGGGAGGGAAAACAGCCGATATAAGGAAAGTCATGCATTTTCGTCTACTCATTTCCTGGTTGTCTCTTTTGATTTACTTCACATTTTCTTCCATACAGTGGTTCAAGCGTGACAGCGAAAGACAGAGATAACGCAGAACAATGGAACCATGTTGATTACTGGAAAGCGATTAGTCTGGCTCTCCACAACATTTAGAAAAAGAATGGCGCCGCTTAAGCGTTAGTTAGTCTTTCCTACAAGCCCAAAAGCAATTCGAATATATATGAAAAAACACACTGTTGTATCGCTAAATTTTCCTTTAAAAGTTGTAAATTTTCTTGCTGTAAATTTGATTTTGTTAAAAATTTTTGTTAAATTAAAAAGCAGTCTAACACTTTCTGTACACTGGGCGTGGCTTGTGGTAGCTGATTCTTGAGGAAACCAGAAATGTTTTTGTTTTTGATTTTTTTTTTCAGCCAATGCTTCAGTCAGTCAAATTTCTATCGTAGCCCAAAGTACGCGTCGTTCAAAGTGAGCCCGGCTGCGCAGTAAGAGAAATTGGAGTAAAAAGCTAAAATGCACGTTGCATTGAGAGTGTTACTAGCATTCATCATCAGATTTCCTGTAGCAGTGTTAGGTTTTGTATGGCATTCAATAACTTTGAACCTTCCCCCAAATAGTGTACCTAAATTTGAGCTCTGTTACTGAAAGTATCATAGAAATAAAAACATGCTGCGACGAAATTTGTTTTAAAGCTTTCCTTTAACAAAGTCAGGCTGTTATCGGTATACCTTTCTCAATCATGTTTCGAAGGATCAACACGATACCATAATCCTAGATTTGGTTCGAACCAATATTCTAATTAGATAAATCGAAGACGTGCTCGTATGAGGTTGTCATTCCTTAAATTGTACACAACGATGTGCACGTAAATAATGCTGAATTGGAAGAGTGAGGGTATCAATAATGCTGTATGGCAACAGGATTTACAGAATATGATAGAAACAATGATCAAGAGCCTGAGTGGAATCCAACCCCCCCCCCCGGAAAAGTTTTTGCGATATCGCCACAGTGCATATTTTTCACCGTTTGAGCCTTTAGGAGTTTTTAAAGTACATGTAACTCTTTGCAGTCGTTTTGACACCTTTTTTATGAAAACCAGACGTACTGTTCTCGCGCAGCGCGCATTTTTCCGAAACAAGTCAGCTGAAAATGTTTACTTTTGCCACTGTCGTGCTCAATCCACGCAGGCTGGCACGCACTGTGGCCATGAACTTCAAATGGCCGTAACGACAAACTGTATATATGTTTGACTGAATTCAAACCCCACAGTTGTAATCATAAGAGTGTCTGTACATGCAGGCTAAGTTTTTAAAAAACGACGATGGCATAGCCAGGTTCTTGCGGGAGAGTGGAATCCCCCTGGCTATGAGATGGGCCAAATTAACCCGGCTCGTTTAGGGTTAACGCCATTCTGAACCTTATCTTAATCGGTGCACTTAATTGGGAGTGGGGAGTTTTTAGGTTTCTGTGAAATATCGATTTTGTTTTCCCTTGAAAACAGTCCATTTCCATTATATTCGTCAGTGCTCACCAGGGGGATTAAAACAATTGCAAACGTATAGCCGCCTGCAAAGTAGATGTCGCTCTCTGCTCTCCGGTTATAGACCGAGTTACACGCCATGCCATTGATTTGAATCCACTCAGAAGAGGGGAAAAACAAGAAGGGCTGCTTTGACCGCATGGGTTTTGCTTCTTTTGTCGCGCCACCAGGCCAAGGAGGCAATTAGTTATGACATTTATCAAGTGGTTGGCCAAGGAGGAAGGTATTAATCTTTCTCGTCCATATGTATTTGACAACCTGCGGTCTCACCAAAAAGAATGCTTTACGTTCTCTTAGGCGGGTAACTTCAAACATCAATGTTTCCGCTAGTTCAGTTTTTGTACCACAGCTTGATTGTTTAGAATACATGTAATTTGTAATTTTTACTTTACTTAATTTGTAACTTTCACTTATTTTTTTTATTTTGTTTTGTTTTGTTTTATTTTCAAGCTAAGAGCGTTGTAATACGGGCGATTCACAAAAGTGCACCTCCAAGAGTTTGCAATGCATTGGCCAATAATAATGCGTAAAATCTGTCGACCTAATGCGCATTTGGAAAGAGTTGACAGATTTCGCGTATATTGTGATTGGTCAACGCGTTGCAAACTCTTGGAGGCGCACTATTGTGAATCACCCGTATTGTGCTCCTGCACCTGAATAATCTACGATCATCAGTGCAATTTTTTATGGTTGACACAATCCACTGAATCCACTGAATTTCTATCTTTGAATTAAAGAATTAACTACAGGGACCTAAGTTTCTCGAGTTGTGCTTATGATTACAGTATCTCTGTGAATTTTCAACCAGTCATCCTCGTGCGTCACCAGTACTTTTGTTGAACGGACTGATAAAAAAGATCTACACGTAGCGCGGCAGTGTAAGGCACCATGCGTGCTTTTGCACGATGCAGTCGAATTAATTTACTTAACAACTGTTTAAGAATAGAATGTTGCCATGTAAGGTTTTAACAACCTTCTAATCTAATGGGCATTCAGACGTCATACACACTTGGGAATTAGCTGAGGAAATAATTCGTTTCAGGAAATCAAAGTCGAGATCGTGCATAATTCAAAACTTTTTCTTGTTTGTGCAATAGGTCTCATGTGAGTAATATGGGATTATTTTGTTAATGACAAGTAGGTTTGTATTACGAGCGTGAGGTGACGTTCCATCACACGTTACCTCTCGTGCCTCATGCAGCATTTATACAGCCGACGCCTCACGCGTTTTTGTCATTACCACACGTCAACGCAGGGTAGCTTGCTGCATTGATACTGTAATATCATATCAACATTCATGCGCAATTATGTGTGTTATCTTGACCCGTAGTTCTATGGCAGGCACTACGAAGTGTCAACTCAGATTGTGTTCATTTCTCCACCACAGTTTTGTGCAGTGTAGCTACGTGGCAAATCCTGGTTGGAAAAAGCCTTGAGAACATGTTAGGGCCTACTGCCATGCATTTAACGTAATTGTTCTTTTTTAAATTGAGCAACCTATATAGCATTTGCTTTGTTCACTGTTTTATGTGTCGGTACCAATTTTATCTACGGAGACGCCATACCTATAGCAGCTCATTTAAAGTACAGTAACCGTTAAATTAAAAAAGGTTTTCATGGAATATGAAAGATTGACACATGAATCGCTCTTGATTAATGGCCGTCTGCACCTGGTCTTCCTCCTCGAATGGTGCATGACGCATTGGCTCCAGTTTTACTGACATTCTGCTGTCGACCACGCCCAAATGTCAATTTTGCTGGTAATAATCTCCTGCCTACGCTGCTGTCGTCAGACTAAGGCGTGGAGGCAGAGACAAATTGCTTTTCCTACAACTAAGATTATGTGCAAACTCAAAGCCAGTATTGCTGTCCGTTGTTTACCTCCGGCGCTCGCCCACAGCACTTGGCCCCGCTGAGATTACTAATCAATAAGGGACCTTGGCTCGCCTCCTCGATCAATATCGCCGGCTGGCCAACTGTACTGGACTGTCATTGATCCAGCCATGTTCTGGCACATGGAACCTTGCGTTGTGATCAGCTGGCCGTGTTTTTTTTAATTAGAGCCCTGCATTTCTTGCCGGCAAGTGACGGGGCGAAACCGCAGCTGGCAATGTAAAAGGCGACGACAGGATGCGGGCAGGTACCCTACGGGAAACTGCAAGAATTATACTAGCTCTGCAATGCAAAGAATAATTGAAATCAAACAACATCATTCTGCGTTTGTAAAAGAGGCCTAGTTAGTCTCCTGATAGTTTTAGATCGAGCCAGCCGATGCTGACGTAAACAGTGTCAGAGGATTTCCGGGTGTTTCCCCGACATTATCAAGGATAATCTCTGCGAATGAAAACAAAACTTGACCTGCTGCTCATCTTGTAACGGCTTACAATAGACCGATTGCGCGCTAAGTCACGTGATCTATAGTGGGTAACACGGACGTATATAAAAACCTGGACTTGCAACGCCTTTGTATGAAGAAGAAGCCAAACAGTGGCCATTTTACCGAGCCGACTACAAATGCGTGGGTTGGCTCCCTTCTACTGACGTCAGGAAGAACAAAGGCAGGCATTGCCAGGAAAGCTTTGTATTCGGCTGGGTAAAATGGCCGCGAGTGGATTCAATGATCTCTGTAAGCTGATTAAGGGCATTGCTAGTCTAGATTTTATTTTACCCGTTCGTGGTATTAAATAGCAACAAAACGGCTTCCCCCTACAGCAACATGTTTCATAGGTATCATTTACCAAAAATTAAGCCGACGGTATATACTCAGACAAGTGATGTGCTGGGTACTATATCGGCTGAATTTTTGGTAAACAACACTTAACCCTAACCCCCAGGCCTGTGTATGTAAAATCATATTGAAATCGGAGGTTCTTGGACTGTTAGCTACAGCACACTTTGCTATGGGTGTAATACCACCTATAGGTCACGTGACGTAGCACATTCGGATAAGATCCAAACTTTGAACATGAAAACAGTCAAACTGAACTGTGCCTCCCCTGATTTACACCACAGGAACAGTGCCCTCACTTGTCTGGAAAAGCTTGGACGATTTTTAATGTTAAAAGCATTGCACTGTCAATACACATAATTCCAAAAGGCTTTCAAAGTTTTCATACTTTGATCCAGTGTTGTACGACGCGATTCCAGGACTCGGACTCGATTCGGACTCCAATCACATTTTTCATGACTCGGACTCAACTCGAACCACATTGAATAATGACTCGGACTCGACCACGATGACTCAGACTTGTGCTTAGAATGATTGGCTGAACAACTTAATTCATGACTTGTGACCTCGTGACTTGGACTCGAGGTTTGTGACTCGTGACTTGGACTCGGACTCGACGTTGATGACTTGACTACAACACTGCATTGATCGAGAGTATAACGGTTTACAAAAGCCGAATCTAATAAGAAAACCTGATTTCTGGGAGCTTTTACTGACAGTAGGGAAAAATAAGCAACCCGCTAGATTGATCTTCAAGTTCGCTACATGAAAGCGTTGTCTTACGACGCAAGAGCTGGGTATGATGCCTACTTTGAATAGTGTTTTGCATGATGTAATTGCAACATGAATTCGGGATATGCTTCCCAAATACCATTGGGATAGCTATGGTTGAAAACATTCCATTTCAAAGAGAAAACAACACAAAGTTCCAAATATGCTGCTTGTCATATTAGAGTTGAAAATTAAGTCCAGCATTGCACTTTCATGTATTTTGACTTGGTATGAAATTAATTTGTATTGCCTGAGTAGCCTGATAGACTAAGCCGAGAATGGAAAACAGTCAAGTCATGAATTCATAACACATTTGAATAATGTTTGCATCGGTAGAATAATGCTAGTTGAAATTGTCTTGAGAGAGGATAAAACAGAAAAAGACTTAACTCCACTGAACCATCTCGAGTTACCGATAACATATCTTTGGTCAATTAATTTCACACATTTTTGTTTTATTTGTTTACTTGAGCTCAAAACAAAGCTGATTATAACTGACCTGGTTATTCCCCACAGCAGACACTCGTGTGTTAGTCTGTTAGTACTAGTTAGTCTGTTAGTGTTAGTACTTACAAAACTTTATTTTCAAAACATGAAATTTCCACACGTCATTCTATCTACTATTTCATTTGTTCCATTCTTCCTTTTTGGGAATGACACAGTTAAAATCGTTTCAATTTGATTTGAAGGTTTGAAGTGTGTCAATTACTTAGTCCGTAGTGCAGCGTAAAAACCTGATAAGATTATGCGTTCATCCAGGAACCGCAGAGGTACTGTCTGCTGTTCCGGTCGTTGCAATCAATCGACATTGTTGCTACACTCTAGATAAATAGATACTACATCTGCAGCTACATAATATGCACCAATCAATCACCAAGACTACCTTGTACTCGACCGATAAATCATTGACTTGCAACTTGTTCCACAGCAATGATTAACCTTTTGCTGTAGTTTGCAGTGTTACATTTGTAAAAGCGCTTCGTTTGTTGTATGTAGCCAAGGAATACGACCAAATGTACATGTATTTCTCACAAAACAATTCCACGCTGTGCTGCGGAGTGTAATACTTTTATACTCCCGGAGTTTTACTTTTAAACGTTGTTGAGTGATGTTAGGACTATCATTGGCAATGTTACAAAATGGAACAGGAAGACTTGTTCAGTGCCCACGAGTGTCCCCTTTTCCTGGTATCGAATATTTGCATCCTGTGTTGGGAGACGGCAAAAGCCAAGGTTATGGGCTGAAGCGAACAACCTGATGCGGTCGCAGCTCGTTCAAAATGGTATATCTTTAGTCGTGGAAAACACAGTTTTCAATAATATGCTGGAAATTCTATCTTACCCGTGGCCATCCTTTGTTTACCATAAAGTGAATGTAATTTCTTCTCATAATAAGGTGAAAAAAATGACAATTGTCAAAGAGTTGAGAAGTACCACTGCATCAAATATTGATCTAGTGTAATTTTAATCAAGTCTAACGTAGGTTATCAAAGTTTTGTGACAAAAATAGACACGTAAATATTGACCTGGACCAGACCCATTAGATTCGATTTCCTTGAGGATCAAAACAACAAACATGCTTCATTGGTTGCACTACCACACAACCTGGTCATAGACGGATACACCAAATTACTGGAAGCAAAATCAATTTGGCGTAAAACCAGACGCACTCATAATAAAGGTTGGGCTTCTTCGAGTGGCGTTTAAGTGCCCTGGGGCCTTGGCAAGGCCTAGTTTGCTTGAATGCCAGCTAAATGTGTTGAACAACTTGGATTGGCTACATCGCGGTAGTCTGCGCCGCGCCACTCTTAGCAAGCAATAGATAGGGCTCGGGCGCTTGGAGTTCTCAAGATACAGAAATACGAAGTCTTCCCTGATATTTGATCGCTCCTTAAAGAGGACTGTGTTTATACAGATCCATCTTGATTGTTGACAGTCCTTATCTAAGAAGGTAAGGACTCCGGTTTTGCGGACTGCGCAGTTGAATATCCTGATGACATCACTAGTGCGGCGTCATTGAATATTTGATGCTGTGTATACTTATCGATAAAAAATCCTCTTTTGGTGTTGCACATTAAGTTTTACCATATATTATTGACGCATTCAATAACATTTGATTTTTTCATGTACGTTTTATATGGCTACAGCCATGTTAGCAGTAGCAGTAATGCAACTGATTTTTTTCCAACAAAAAAGCGTCAATGAAGCGGTTCAACCGTAGGCATGGTGTAGCCAGCAATGTTAACTAAATATCATGCAGGAAGACCCTAAGCCCTTGAAGAATAAAATGCATTAACTACCGAAACATTGTCCAGCCAGATGTGCCTTGTATGTGGTGAGCGAGTCATTCAATTCGAACGACTTCAACTTGTCACAGATGAGCCACTTACAAATCAGGCTCCCCCGCGTCTTGTATTGTAATAATGCCTCATCAAATTGAGGGATGGACAGTTTGGAGTTAAATAAACGAAATGATCTGAAAACAGGTGCGTGAACTCGGCTTAGTCTGATGATATAGAACTCGTGTGCAGCCCCGGATGACAGTTCGGTAGAGATTCGTGGCACGATTATACATGCCTTATAACTTGGATGTTACTGTTGTACATTAACTGAGGTTGCCATTTGATGAAAACCGTGGACGGAGAGAACCCACCCCCCTCATCGCCTTTGTGTTGGTAATTGTTATACTGGTATCTCAGGAATTCTTGTCAGACAATCTAGAGGGAATGTGTTAAGTAACAATAGGCTGGAGTGTGTATAGGGATTGGACTTGTTGGGGGGGATACCTCTCTGTCCCATTTCGTGCCTGGTATAGAGGTTGCAGTGGCTTTCAATCAGAATTGCACACTACGTTTTCTCCCTTATCTGATTACTCAGTTGTAATCGTATCTTTGGGGATTTTGATCATTTCTGTTCAATTTTTTTCCAGTATCCCTTCTTCCTTTGTGGAAAATTATACAGTTTTATTGTTTTGAAGGATTAAAAAACCTCATGAGGTTTAAGGTGTTATCGAACACCTCAAACCTTACCTTATTTGCAGACGGTTATACAGGCTTGTTGGTTCCGTTTTTTTTGTCATCGCCATTTTGTAGTTATTTTACTCTGTAAACTGGGGGCGGAGTCCAAACTGAGGAATGTGGTCTTCACTTCATTTTCCAGGTAACTGTTACATGCGTAATCGATTTCTGTGTTGAATTTCTCTTGGATACTACACAACGAGCAGGTGACAAAATGATCCTGAAAAGCTAGGGGTTACACACCATATCGATTTGAGTTGATACATTTATTAACGTCAGCAGTCTCCGGCACATGTTACCCACAATCTCCAGATCCTGAGCTTTCACACTTGCTAAATACATTTACGTTATGGCATTTTGATTTTCAATATCACCTAGACTTTTCAATTTCTTTGAAGGAATGGAAAATCTTAATGGAGTTTACCGTTGCAGTGTTTTTATTTATAACTCTTGATATTGAGCACTATAGCAATGGGTATTGTAAGGATTTTCTATGGGCACATGTGATGGTATACCATAGAACCTACAATGCTGTGGGACCCTCTCGGGATTATTTCGCGGATATTTCATTTTCCTCAATCTCACTCCTGGTCTGCGTCGGCCTTGTAGGTCTGCCGCTGCATGCCGTTAGTAATGAAAAACATGACCCCAATTACACTTGTTAAAGAAAACCAAATTCATGATTTGCGTTAAAGGATGTGAAATTTGAGCTCACATACCCTAGGCGATGCTACGCGAAGCATTCGTGCGCTGTCAGCAGAGAGACAGAACCTTCAGGCCTCTGCTTTGTCGGTTGATATAAATAGCTTAAAACTGCAGTGGTATGGTCCTAAGAGGGACTTTCTGTTAGAGTGTCGGTTTGGGATGTGTGGTATGTGCAGTTATAGATGTTTGGTGACATTATCCATCGCTGGAATACTGGCACACCATGTTAAACATTGTGGGTCCATCTTCGAAGTTTTTACTAAGTCATTATTCAGAATGGACGTTCAAGAAAGATATGTAAACTTCTTGATCTTCAAAACTTTGTGGGATGCGTTTCGTTGTGGCTTTTTAAATTTAATGTACATTCGCAGTAAGTAACCCAAAACATCAAATCTTTGGGGCTTAAAGAAAGAAAACAGATTCCATACCAAAATATACATGTGTATGTTTGTATTTGTTTTAAATTTAAGACTTGGAGTTCCGTTAGAATCGTAGTTGAAGCCACATGGAGAAAATGACAGATTGTCTTGTCTCTGGCAGAGTACCATCAAAGTCGTGGAATTTCATCATATAAAAAATAAGGTTAAAACCACAATCCCCACCTACCGCCAATCGACAAATCAGCGGTTTCCTCGTGTTAAACTGAAAGCAATGCACCGCATTTTGTTTAATTAACTAAAAACCGCTAGAGCAAAGCACCTTTGCCCACATCAAATCAGGTTTGACGTTTTGAAACCAAGGACAAGCGTGTTACCTTCTTGAGGAAATCGGTCACGTCGATCTAAGCAAAGGAATGAAGATATAAAGATTTCCCGTCGGCTGCAGATTCCACTTGCTATGCTGAAGCTCTGTCCTTGCATGATCACGTCGTCCGGGGGGTGCTGGGCTGTAATTCTCCGGCAGAATTTCTCGCCATGTGCTTAAATGTTATCCTTGAGAGGCTGTCGTAGAAGGTGCAATCAACGGTGGGGGGAAATGTCTCCAACGAATGATTGATTTCTTTCAGGATGTGTCGACCTTCTTTCGTTCACAATCTCTCACTTCGCCACACCTGCGTTCCAGAAAAAGTGGACCTCATTGCATTTAGTCAGTTTTAATGTAACCCTGGAGCACCCCCAACATCCAAAGAAAATCCGTCTCATATAAAACATAACAGAGCCAACTGAACAAATGAAGACTGCACTAAATATCACTTTGCTCAAAAGTGCAGGATTGCTAACATTGCAAGAAGCCCAGAGTTTGTAACTGTTTGCATGCCACTTTATTTTACCTTTCTTCAAACGGTGAACTCTATCCTCAGTCGCAGATTCCTTCGCTGTTCACGAGACCGTTTATTAAAAGGAGTTGACATACAGGATATTGGCATGTCAACACCTTCCTTAAGTTAACACATAAATTACGCATATTCTACACTTATAAGATAAATCGAGGTGTTTCTTTGTTGTAAGGTTAAAAACGGAGCCGCCTTGGTTTAAAAATCGCACACACTCTCTCTCTCTTTGGCAGTTTTGTTGGTTTGATTTCTGTCGTTGTTTTAATTGATTTGTTTGTTTGTTTGTTTGTTTGTTTTGTTTTAGCTTTGAGGTTTTGCAGGTCGTGCAGTTTCTGAATTGAAGGTAGGCCTATCTATGGAAAGAATACCCAGAATGCACCCAAAGCCCTGAGCCCGGCATTAACAACACAAATAAACTGTTTCCCAGGTTTTGCCCCTTTGTGTATTAAATAAAAATTTTGTAGATATTCATGAATAGTCGGAGGTGGGAATTAAAAGTACTGAACTCTCTTGTTCTTCTAGCCTTGGGGTCTGTCCTTAATTAAACAACTCAACAGGATTGCGACAGCCAAGGCGATTAGCGTAACCAAACAATCTGATTATTTGCCGGAACCAAGCTCTGCCGTAACGTTTCGCTCAATTGACCAGGAAAGCGCGGATAGGACATCAACAGAACCCTGCCTGTTCACGACCCGCTCGGCTATCATTGCACTTGTATATCCGGGATGGCCGTGGGGCGTTCTAATCATCAAAGCAGTTCGCGCCTCTCTCTTGGGGTTTGGCTGGTTCCTGAAGACGGCCCGTCAGGATCAGTTCCTGCAGGTGATATCTTAATGCCCTTCGAAAAATATTCACTTTTTTTTGCTCAGGAAATGATGATGCAACCTCCAGGGCCGACGATTTCATTGTCAAACGTGTACAGTGCCGCATGCGTCTCCTTTGGGTCTGCATTCAGACACAAGGAGAATAATCTTGTCTGCCTTCTCACTCTATTTTGTAACACAGCCATGCAGTGGCGTAACTTCAGGGTGGGCGAGTGGGGGAGCGAGTGCAAATCCGTGCCCCTGGGTTCCCCCACCCCATTTGAAACTTCGAAATGTACGCAACTCATTTTCAAAGCCACAGTTCACTTGTTTTTAGTGCCCCCTCGAAACAAAAAATGTGCTTCCGAATGTGCCCCTTTAGGAAATGGCCGGTTCTCAAAAGGAGTTTGGATCTTTAAAAAGAATCTTGATATTGATATCAAAACGATATTACCTGCATGGTGTCATGCGCGGGCCCCTCGTAAAACTAAGCAATACGAAAGGATGATCAGACTGTTCTTTTTTGAATTGTCGACAATCGAGTAGTTGCGCCAGTAATTCCATACATACGGTGAGATATGCAGCGCTTTAATGATTGCACTTTTTTACAAGCTTGAGGAAAATCGAAGCCATTTCGATGCTGATACTTGTGAACGGTCCAACTGCCCACACAACTGGTCGTTTCTGTCCAATATAAAGGCCAGCGTTCATACTTTTGCGCGAAAGCAAAAACGAACGCGAATTTATGACGCTAGGGTTATTGCCTGAAAACCCACACAACTGCAACGGCACGGAGGCGAGTCATTCGCGTTACGAATTCGCATAAATTGAGCACATTTCAACTTGAGCGAAATTTTGCTGTAAATTTTTCGTGTTGTTAATTTCGCTTCGCTTTCGCCCGGCCTTAAGGTCATCGGGTCAGATTTCCCTCCTTCATGTGAGGTAGTTGAACTGTGTAGTTGAGTATATTTCTGGCCATGCGGCTTGTCTTTAAAGATTTTCCAAAAAAGCAGTCGGAGTTAAACCGTCGTGGGTAGGGTAGCTGCTCGTAGTGATCTCAAAACGTAACTCCTAAGATTCAGCCAATCAGTATTTAAATTATTTTTTTTTTCGCTGTAAGCCGAAGGTCCTGCTTTCTGTGCTGGTAGCCAGAAGACATTATCACCACCATGACCATGACGGCCGTACACATTAGGTAGACCACAAACTGCAGGGGCGGACGGGGGACAGGTGCATGCCCTGGGGAAATTGTGGGGGAAAATAAGAGAAAGGTGATTTTTTTTTGTCTATCCCGCTTATCTTGCGTCCACAAGCGTGTGAAAAGCACTGAAATGTAGCCTGAAATAGCCTCGACAGTCCAAAAAAGCTTAGGTAAAAAAATCCTAATGTTTTACCCTCCCCAGAAAAATGAATAAATAAATTGGCCCAAAGCAAACTTCGTTCCGAATTCGCCCTTGCAAAAGTACAATTGCATGTGCAATTCCTAACCGCAAGGGAAAAAAGTAGAATATCAATCAATTAAATCGAGCCAAGTTATTCAATTCCCGCGGTATATTATACAAAAAAAATGTTTGTTACACTCTTTCAACTTCAAGAAAGGAACACTTTGTAACAACGCACAATGTTGAGAGTAGGCCTAATATCTGGTTTTATAAAAGATTGTCTTATTTAACTCAATTGTTTATAGCATTAAGACAAATCCCTGTTTGCACTACATTTGGCAACAATTTCTGTCCGAAAAATTTGCTACTCTCTCATTGAATAATTAATTGTTTCCCATTAACGCTCTGGGGCAGAATTTTGCTTGTGTTTACAGTTAATTAATCTTAACCCAAGTTTTTAATACTGTGAAGTACTTAAAAGACTGATTATAGCATTTGTATAATGCTGTAATTTCGTGAAAACTACCCGTTAGCAAGCACGTAGCTTCCACCTTTTAAGGTTAGACTTAAGTTTTAGAGCAGGTTTATTTGGCTTATCTTCAGGTTTACATTTCTCTAAAAGTGATTTTTTTCACCTTAACAGAGATGCTTTGTTTACGACGAGGATTGGACACAAAAATGTCAAAGTGGGTCAGCAGAGGAGAGTTTTACGGGACACTGAAGCATGGGACGTTCACGCCGTATGCCCGATAAAGCTAGATTAACTGGATAGTAGAGATAGGGTTGAAACGCACTTTAAAAAAAAAAATTGAATAGTAGCATAATTCTGCGCTGCTCTGCGTTGGAACAGTAACAAAAATTAAGTAGCTTCGAGGCCCGTATTAGAGAGCATTACGACCCTAGACTATCGAATCTGGAAAGGGAAACGGCAAAACAAATTCTAGCCGGCATGGACGGGATTTAGCTTGAACAAACGCTCCAAAATCCGCAGGGAAATCATCGTTAACCGCCTACTCCGCGTTGTTAGGACGTTTCGAGGAGCCTCGATTGCGGTGCATTATAGTTTCCACTTGCTGGGAATAGGCCTATTTCTGAATAAAGGACTGTCCTGGGAAAGTGGATTATCAAAGCTATTCTCAAGACATAGGCCCCTTGTAGTTTTGCAATTACCAGCTCCCCAAGCCTAATTCGAGTCTGGAAGTTCTAAGCAGGACAGTTTCGATAGACGATCGACAGCGCTAATTCCCGTTTTGTTGAATTACTGTATGTGCGCGCTGGGTTTAACTAGAGAAAATTAAATGGTTTTGGATAGATGCTCAGCCAGTTCAGTCACTGAAATTTGATACATATACATGGCTATATGTACGTTCATGTTTAAAACGTTGCTTGGGCATTTTATCGATGAAAGGTTAAGTATTTTGTATTATTTTTTGGTAATTTAAGACAGCTTGGGTCGAAAATCTGTAATATCCGCAGTTCACAGAATTACGCTGTTGTGGTGTCAGAAAAAAATGTAAGGTAAAAGACAAAAAAAGAGGTTTTCACAGCACAAGTTGCCACCGCACTACGACAAAAGGCGTGACAAGAGTACTTTTGTGTGCAATTTGATGCCAAATCGAAGATATTTTTTTTTTAAATTTCAATTAGCATTTATCAAGCGAAAGATCGATGACGGAAAAAAACATCATACATACGTTTTCACTGATTTATTAGTTTGCCAGCAATTGTAAAATCTTCAATCCAAACAGTTTCATCAGACTATATAATATGCTTACAGTTTCGTATTATCGCGGATGAGAATCGTCCAACCGTGAAGGTTTTGGCCGCTCAGCTGTTACTTCAGTGGCGTGTTCTTTTGTTGAAAGTTATACGACCAGGTCAAGAAACTGTGCAGAGCCTGTATGGCCAACAGATATTACAATATCGAGAGGTAAGACGGGTTATGACGGCTCTTTAATTTGTAATTTTCGACTCCCGCTGCCGGCCGCGTCCTCTTGGAATTTTGCTCTTCTTGTGGTTATTACCCGGCTAATGCACAGATTTAATCCCCCACATTCGGAGGGCTGAGCCTCTAAACTCCACATACATCAAATGTAATCACAGATACTACTTTCCGTGAACCGTGTAAGTATCACAGTCGTCCCAATCAGTAAATATCATTAGTTGTGCGGGGAGGGCGAGTATGAACCAATTCGTCGGAGGGAGGGGACGCTTCCTGATTCTGAGCGATAACCAAATCCGAACTCACATTGGAGGTTTTCTATCCCATAGATTGTATCGTACCTGACGGAGTGGTGGTATTCTTTTCTTGTCGGGTAAGAGGGGAGTCTATAGCGACGTTGTGCCGATTCAAACCGTACCGCTAAGCCGCCAGCATCAGATAACCGCTCAACAGACCGAGCCCGCCGGCTAAACCACTCACCGTTACATTTATCAACCCCGTGCCATGCAAATAAGTTTTTGTGCCTCGACAGCAACATTTATTTGCCTGGGTATTTGGCCTGCGTGCCTCATATCAACGAGAGATATCGGTAGAAAAAGCAAACAACGCCAATGATAAATTTATTCCAAATTGCACCAATGAATCGGATGTGGACTTATAGTGGCAAAACCATACCATCTATCGAACTCACCTTTTATTGCAGCTCAAACGGACTAAACAAGGCATCAAAACACAACAAGATGTTTAAAATACAAAGCCTCCGGGAATAAACTAACATGTTTTTGTTACTATTGCGGCGAGGGTTCAAATTTAGGAGTTAAAAAATTCATAAATACCTCAGACAGTTTCCCTATTCAACAACATGCAACTTGACCATGTGTTAAAATGCCTCCTGAGAAGCGATAATGCCCGCTGCGTAGAGTACGCGCTGGCATCTGGATATGAGACAGTTTAATCGACTTTGATTGGTCAAGAGTTTGTGTGCACGCTGCGGGCGCCAAGCGCGCGCCAAGTCCACAAGGATTGTTTTAAACAACTTGCACAAGTAATGTACCATAAAATGGACGGGGTTGATCGGGAAAATGAAAGTAAAATCCTAGAACAAACGCTTTGGAAATTCCGAAATATTGACTTCATTTGACTCTCTGACTAAAAAAAAGGTAATTATGAATGGGAATAAATTTATGTGCTTGGCCGATCTTAAAAAGAAGATTAACGTTTAAGACCGACTGAGGACACTGAACGCTGATAATGCCTTCGTCTACGGTTCGGGCATTAGTCGTGTCCAATTTCCTGAGCCGTAGTCTTAAACGCACTGCCAAGCACATTCTGTTTTCCTTCCTCCATGGTGTAACGTGTATATATACAGCGGACTTAGGCAGTATTTTGTCGGAATTTGCTACGTCAGGTGAAATGAGCTCGATGCAAATTCGCCAAAGTTGCCGACGTTTCAGCTGCAGCCAACTTCCCTTTAAATGTTCTATGACGTTACATGCCCTTCGTTTTTGCATGTATCTGAATCACAAACCACAGCCAATACATTCTAAAATGCAGACTCATTTGGAGTAATGAAGGGATAGAGGAGGTACGAGTGGATGATTCGAATATTCGCATTCAATCCATTTAAAAATATTTGAATATATATTTTCGAAATCGAATATTCAGAGGTGAAAATCAACGAGATGGAATAGGGAACAACTTAATGATTTTGTTACAAAATTACACTCTAAAAAAGCTTTTCAAAGCGCTTCAAGTCCAAATATTTCTTTTCGTCAAGTTTTTTGCTTTTAACCTTTGGTGCCAATATAAAATTAGTTTCTGCTTTCGTGCAAATTTGGTACAACCCTATTTCATCGAATGGATGGTCGAATATTCCTATAAGCTTGCAGTTACTAGGCTTTGCTTTGTGAGTTAAACACATGATCGAGCCTTGCAACCTTAGGATGCATTTCAGTCCTGAACAGAACCATTTCAATTGCAATACTCAAGGCACGTTAACCAGGTTTTCGTATAATTTAATTATTGTTAGAGCCTCCAGGCGTCACCAACCCACTTCTCCCGCACTTCCTTCCCAATTTCCGAACAAAATTGGTGCAGGGGCGGTTTTCTGGGGACGAACTTATACTCGCACTGATGAATTGGCGAAGCACGGCGGGCGTGTAGTTCCTTGACATATCGCCTTCTGCCAACGGGAAAGGTCGATAAAGACAACTTGAACATTTGCTTTGACAAAGTGACGACGCAACGAGGCGCTCATGTTTCTCCTGCCGAGGTGTGAATTGACATCCACTCTACACATGCCCGGAGCAAAAATATTCAGCCCAGACTCTGAAACGCGCTGCCAATGGCCTTTGGGGAACGGGAACATTATAGTATGCGAGAACATCGTGATGGCGCTAATGTGTAGCCGATATCCATCGCGATCTAGTTAGAGGTACATGCTCTGGGAGTGCAAATTTGCACATCCCTTTACATTAATAGTTACTATCGCAGTTCTCGTGACTGCTGCAGTAAGTCTATTTATTGTCAGATTAGGTCACAACTGCAGTCGTCAGTGGATTGACGACTCAAACGAAGGTGCACCATTTGGATGCTTAGATAACCTTCAGCTTCATCATTATATTATACCAAAAACATGCATTTTAAATATCTTCCGTTTCCTTTCACAGGGCATTCAGCTAAGACGCCATGAAAGCACTTTAACTTCATTTGTATACCACACGACCATCATGCTTCATTGACGTCAACGCGCCTATAATTTTATTGGAAATCATTTATCACTCCATAGCAGGTAAATGACGTGGATTACCGAAGGTGGGAGGCTATTGTCAACTCCCGTAACAAGTGTCGGCACAAGATCAGAGGATATGTCAGGCAATGAGGGTATACACTCCGATCATGCGAGTGATACAGGGATTATTGGCCAGAACAGCGATAATTGTAAACATAAGACTGACGCACTCCTCAATTTTATGTCGAATGTTTAGGTTGAGATCAATCATTATGAAGCAGACGTACATGAAAACGGGGAGTCGCTGCATGTCCCAAATGAAGGGCATATATACCTCGAAGGACAAAAAAGCAGGAGATGCCTCTGACGGCTTCTCGGAAATGCTGACTTCCTGGAGATATTCGCATCCGAATGATCGGATGCAGCAGGGCCGTGTTGTATATTTCGCCTTTTTCCCCTCGGGAGAGGAAGTGATGTGTCAGGTGCCATGATCACTTCCGCCGGTGTGCAGATCCTCACACCCCAGTGGATATTGTTGTCTCCTCGTACGTGACGATTGCAAAACTCACCGCTTACACGTGTTATCCATAGCAATTAGGCCTTTTCTCGGGTGCTATCGCAGAACATGAATGGTGTACTCCAGATGTTCAATACATATGGTGAGACTTGTTTCATATGCATTCGTGCTCCAAATAAAAACAGCAGTTCGGAGATCATCCCCTCCTGGGGAATTTGCCAACCATCAATTGGAGTAGGCCTACTTTTTGCCTGTTTTACGAGTACAGTACACTGTATGTTAACCCTCCTGATTTGTGCTTTCTGACCGTTGAAACGGTTAGGCCCAACGCCTGAGGGAAGGGAATGTCTTTCACCCCATGGTCCTGGATGTCTGCTGGGATTCTGACGCAATTATGGTCTAGGCGACTTCTGGTCAAGACCCTCTTTCAACTCGTCCACGCAAAAATGTATTGTATCTTTGCAGCTGATAAAGTAAGCAAGTAGCTTTTACCCGAACAAGAGATTTTCTAAAAATATATTTCAGGGTATATAACACGTGTCTTGACATAAGAGCTTCACTGTGTGATACTAGGTAATAGGTGTTCCTAAAGCGTCTAGAGCCAGCGCTGCCATTATTAGTTCCTCTACGCATTTTGTAATGTATAACAAAAGAGCTTTAGTAGAATTTTGCCGCATTTCCTATCAATTTAAGAGCAGGGAGACTAGAGGTACGATTGAACACAAGAAAAAAACACGAAAATACTGCCTGTTGGGTCTGGGAAAGTTGCTCCCAGGTGTAATATCATTTATTTGTCCTTATAAGTTAACGTACCCATAATTCTGGATCTCCTGCACAAGTCCTATGCGGTGGAACGTCTTGCCCCTGAGGTGTTGTGGAGGCAAAATTTGGTCTTCCTGCAGGATGCTGTTGGATATAACTGGATCAACTGGGAAATCCTTGGGGGATCATGGGAGGACGTCGCTGATTCTCAATGAGAAATTGCTGGTTTAGTAAATAGCCCGAGGTGGTAGCTTGAAATGCGACCTTGCTCTTGTTGATGCTACTTTCGTTGCTCAGAGAGGAGGGCTGAGGTCGTTTATCAAATAAATGCCTAACTGTATCAACAGGAGGCTTGTGGACACGCTTGTGCTCGCAGCTATAAAGGTAGCAAAGATGTGAAAACGAAAATCCCAGTTGACCTACTTTTATTCCTGTCAGGGCAGTACGATTTGTACGTGTTCAAGGGGTGAGAATGTTTACCCCTCTTCGTGAAAATGAAAAATGCAGTTATCGAATGTCTATCTCTGGCACCGTTAAATGTAAATTTGATACTAATGATGTTGGTCTTTTAGAAGCATGTCAAATGTTTAAGTACGATGTTTTAAAGCAAAATAATCACAAAAATCGAAATAAAAATAATTGTGATATTTGACATACGCGTCTCTTCGTGGAAACAGTGACGATAAGATTTACCCTTTCGTTCATCAACACCTTCAGCATGTCTTCCTCCCCTATCAACACAAATTTCACATTGACAGTGTGTTTCTTAGAAAGCTTTTCTCAGCCCTGTTGGATATTAGGGCAAGACGCTGACTTCGTTCACCATGTGGGCTCATGGGCCATACAACGGCTACATCAAGTGGACGACTTAAATATACTGATCTTCCAATGTCCCCACAGGAAATAATCGCCGGGTGTAAGATCAGATTACCTAGGTGACTACTCTACTGCTTGATGGAGGGCAATCACTCTATCTTCGAAGAGTCCCCTCAGTCGATCTAGGATCTAGGGTAGCGTTAAGGCTATAAGCTGGGGCACCGTCCCGCACCAACCACTGACGTCTGAGGACACCAGAGCTCCGCTGTTCAAAAAGGTACCTGAGCTGAGGCGCAGTATCATCGTTCGTCACGTGCGGCTGAGCAACAACTGTGCCCACGTTTGCAAGTACATTGTTTAGTTGACTTGGATGAATAATCCAACTTGAAAGTCATGATCTTGCTAGACCGCGATGTGTTGTGTTGGTAATGTTGCATTGTGTTGTGATGGTAATTTACCTATTCAAGATAAACTAGTCAAGCACACAGTGTTTGCACTTGCGCTTGCACGTGGTTGAAGCTGCCCGTAGATATAAGTGCGATCACCGAGGCGAAGACGGTCCACACGTGGTGGTATTGCTTCCATTTAGCACAATCCAGTTACGTGGGTGAGAAAGGTCTATAGCGCACACTCATTCCTGATTGCAGAAATACATTTAGAGCAGCAATGGAAAACTCATAAACTACCCATTCAGATGCAGCCATACTTACAGTGTTTAGTTTCCGAAATGTGGGACTGTTTTGATGATAACACAAGGTGTTCATTGAATCCAAAATGCCATTTTCGTCAATTTAGTCAGTTGGAAAAGCCATCCCTAACAAGTCAATTAATGTCTATAATTACGACAAACAAACAAAAACGGAATATTCAAAATATGCAAATCAAGCGGCTTGACGACCTTTTATGTGTGGCAGAGGCAATTTAAAGGATAGACCTGATAGACCTGCTAGAATTATATTGTATAAAATGTCAGCCGTCAAGCATTAAAATTGATCCGCGGAAGCAACTCCACCCCCAACAGCAGGTGTTTTCCTTTCTATGGGAGGCAGGAAAGAGAATCTTTTGAGGAAGCGTAGAAAAGGATGCAACAAACACCTCTGCGTTTGCGTTTTAAATGGGGTGACTGTCAGTGCCAGTAACGACAGGACAGCCTGGGGAAATAAATTCAAAGCTGTGATTCATGCCTTGGTATATGTTGTGGGGATGGGGTGGCAAGTTGGCCCTAAGGAGATGCTACATTTTTAGGACGAAGTTGAAAGCATTCATGCTTTAGAAATGGTTCTATAACCCTAAGTTTTGAGGGGAAGGTTCTTTTAGATATGAATAAAGGTAACCTCTTCTTTAAAAATCCCAATTTCCTCCTCCCACTAAAAGAACCAACCCAAGATGCACCAATGTAGCATTGCAGCGCTCTGACCGCATTTTGTTGCAAACATTCTTCACAACGATGTTTATTATGACGTTGGCGTAATGGATTTATTCATTTTGGGTTAGTGTAGGAGCTCTACTGCGACCTGGACAAACTTTGAATTGATGCGCGTTGTTGGCAAAGCATGAGTTCCTCCATTTTTTGACTAAAGTTGTTCCTCGAATACCCAAGAACCTTTTTAAGGACCATCGAATAAAAAAAAAAAAAAGACGAGTGGCATTTTATAAATGCCCACTTGAATCGCACCCGATCAACTGTAGGAGGCAAAGAAAATAGCGCTGTTTGTCTTAGTTGTATTCTCGCTCAGGGTGAAGACCTTACATTATTTCAGAACTGCATCGCCTTACTACTTAAGGAAGAAATGTCGTGTCCGGGGGGTCCATTATGCAAACAATTAATGGCAGTCGGAGTTCAGGACTTAGCGAGGTAAGTGGTCCTTGCAACCCACTAAGTGGCACTAATGAAGCGGTAAGAGCTCTGAGTTTTGTGCCGGTTGTATTTCCGAAACCTGGGCATTTTTGTGTCGTCTTACAAAAGCGGATGCAGATGTGAGAAGGGAGCACTTGAACAAATAGTCTTCAGAACGTAAGGGTTTTTAAACATAAATTACTGAATAAATCATTTATTTTGTTTCGTTATCAGGGCAACTGAAAGTGAGAAAGCGTTAGTAGCCACATTTCAGAAAGGGAACAGGTTATGGAGCTTTTTACCCATTACTTCTTTTAGTTGTTTGGGTGTTTTTGACTGCTTCAAGATTCGCATGCGTTGTTTGCTGTTTAAGTCATTGGGCATATTATCCACATTTCTGTATTATAAAAACTCATTCTTTCTGCCCAAAGAGCCGATCAATTTAAAGATTCCCTCCAACTAAAAAAGTAAAACTGGCAGCGTGACTATGCCACAGGACCTCATCCCAAGTACTGTACTCACTAAATTGTCCAAATTCCAGAGCAGGTGTATAGATACAAAACTGCTGCAAACTGCTTGCTGACTACAGTGACCTAAAATACAAATCAATCAAAATTTGGAGGGCCTGACGTTTCGATCGAAGCAGAATCTTTCTCAAGAAGAAAGATTCTGCCAGGATCGAAACGATCGATGGAATGTACCCCATCTTTCTCCCCTTGCCCGTTTAACTCCGATTATTGTCCATACTTCAAAAGAGTACAGTGCATTATATTAATACAAAAATAACAAAAAGAATAAATTAGCAATGAAAACGTTATGCTAGGGTCTCACATTCCCCGAATTATTATTCGAAGAATAATTTTTAAGTAAATAAAAAAAACGACATAAAGCAACATTTTCTAAGAATTGGTTTGGGAGAAAATAAATTTATTACAGTAGTTTATTGATTAAACAGCGGAACCTAGTTCGCACTGTTACATATAAGGCTCCACTAGAGTTAGAAATGCATACTAAAACGTCTCAAGACAGGCTTAGGGCCTATAAATTCGTTCTGAATTGTCATAAAAATAGCCTCGATTAGGAATGGAAGGCCGGGAATGTTTAATGATGGCCGTAAGAATGGAAGAAATCGTCACCAAGATAGGTTTGAACCTCAGGCCCTTTCCGACCTATAAGGATCATTCAAGGTTTTTCGATATTTTCACAAATACCCCACCGGGATTTGGTACGCTTTGGCAAGACTTAATCAAGCGGAGGCTATTATTGGGGCAAAACCTCGCCCCACTCGATAAGAATATACGTATTAAATGCCGTGTGCGGGAATTGATTAGAAGCATCAGTCTGTCCATTCACTTGCCTACTTGCCACGCCCCCTTGCACGGGCCGAGTCATCCCGTGCACAGTGAGTTTTGAAAGTGCACCGAACAAACATGTTACCCTTTCTCTGATCGGCTGTTTCATCAGTGTACGTCTTACCATGTCTCTGATTGGTTGCTTAATTTGTGTTTGGAATCACCGCGCCACCGATTTTGTGATTAGTCACTTATTGGGTCTCAATGGGGGGGAGGGGTGACGATTCATGGTGATAGCAGTATAAGTTCGGTTTGATGACATTCAACGGATTTTATGCGAGAAAGAGTGTTAAGCACTGATTATTTTCACTGGAACTGAAACTTTCCAAAAAGAAGTCTGAGGATTTGTAGGTGCACAAAAAATGATCGACATAGGCTACACTTATAGCTGGCAGTTTTTGTGGGGTTATGGATGACGTCTACCGAAGACACAATTAATCTGATTTTCTTCCTTCTTTTTATTTAGATACATCGTGATTACTTATCCTCTGAAACCAAGAATGACCAGAGGAACGACAGGTATCTTGCTGGCCATCATCTGGTTAGTCTCCACTACAGTCACCATTCCAGTAGCCATCCATAATGAGGTGTACACTGTCCAAGTAGCCGATGGGACAGTCGTTGAACAGTGCTCAGAGAACTGGAAGAATGGCTACGCAATTAAAGCCTACACACTGCTGATGGTCATTGCGGAGTTCCTCGTTCCGCTGGTTGCAATGTGTGTGGCCTACTACCTGATTGCTAAGACGCTGTGGTTCCGGGAGATTCCGGGAGGTCACCACACGGAGGAGCAGGAACAGGCGGCGGAGAGTTCCAAACGGAGGACGATCCGTATGCTCATCGTCGTGGTGGCGCTGTTTGCACTTTGCTGGGCCCCGTACCATGGATTCGCTATCACTCGCGACGTGATTATCCCCCTTTCTTTGTTGGAGAATTTTGCGCTTTACCACACGCTATTCTACGTTGTGGAAGCGTTGGCAATGAGCAACAGCATTTTCAATACTTTGGTGTACATTGTGTTCAACAACAATTTTCGCAAGTGCGTGATGCAGATGAAGTTTCCCCGTGCGTTCCACCACGTAGTGCGACACAGCAGCATGAAGACCAGGTCATCTCGGCCGACCTCGAACTTCCGCATGGGGACCTACCAGCGGTCTACAGGGCCCGAGAACAAATCCTGCGGACTGTCGAGCCCATGTCGTTCCCCTGAGGCACGGCGCCTGCCCCTGTGCAGCCAGTCGAAGCAGTCCTCGAACTGTTTGGTGCCGCCCCAGTCCCAACACTGTCTCGTGCAAAGCCCTCAGGCTTGCCTGCGACCGGACGTGCCGCAAAACAGTAGGCCTAACGTGTTCATATCCGACGCATGCACAGGAAACTCGCAACCCGCCATAACGCCCGAGGAGGAACGTCGCTCATTCCAAGTCCCTCATATACAAACTCATCTCGTTGTTGTAGAGGGCAATGGCACAGTGGTGTCTGTCCTTACCTCGGACAACAGTGCCGGAAGCAGGGTCTAACTCAAATTGAAATTTGTTTATATCTGTGAAATAATCGTCTTATCACAATATTCTTAGCTACGTCATGTTTGATTGCATTAAGGCTGGTTCATACTTCGTGCGAAAGCGAGTTCGAACGCAAATTTGTGATGTCAGATGAAGTGCGAATTCGCAAAAGCTGAGCACTTTTCAACTTCAGCGAGATTTCGCTGCAAACGTTTTGTGATGTCAGATTTGCCTCGCTTTTGCATTCGTCTGCAGTATGGACCAGCTTCTACTCAAGTTTCAAGTTCCACTGTATTTTCACCCCAAATTTTGAAATATCCAGTTCTTAAAGCAGCTGACCACATTTACAGATTTTGGTCTCAGCGACTCAAGTACCGTATTTGGTCAGCCCTCATATGTGCTCCTGTTTCTAGTATAGATCATCTGAACACATGAAGACCGGTTCATACTTTCGGTGAACGCAAAAGCGAAACAGTTTTGACGCCACGAAATATTTCCGGCGAAGTAGGCCTACACTCGAGTTAAAATGTGCTAAACGTTTGCGAATTCGCAGGGCGACAATCAGGTCTGATGCCACAGTCGCGTTCCGGTTTCGTTTTCTTTAAGTATGAACGGACCACAAAACAGTAATGCAACTAATAAATCTGATGACCGAACAGGGTATAATTTCAGCACTACGTTTTTGATTTTGTGAAGTTTTTGGAACATCATTCTTGTCCTTGGATCGACTGATTTGGATTATCCTAGGCTTAAGACATCAATCCAACTTCAGAGCAAGGACTTTTGTAAGTCGTGCCAAGATCAAATATGAAGAAGAGAGCGCTATTTCGAACACCCTATCGATTCAAATTCGTGTGAGAGAGAATTACATGTTGTCTTAACTTCAGGGGTGCCCATCCATAACTCCATTACTACAGCTTTCTCGTGCCTATAAACATGAATATCATGTGCCGTAGAGAAAGGATTAGTCTTTTTAGAGAAAAAGGAACGTGAGAAAACAGAGAAAAGGGTTCACAAATGGATTGTTTGCCGGTGTGTTCTTGTATGTTTTGGTTTGGAATAGTGGACGGATGGGTCGATCGAGGAATATTTTGCGTATTCTTTCGATTAAAGGATTGTCCCCAACTGATGTTTGCATATACCTCTTTCTGCCTTTTCTGTTTTGTTTCGTTTTGTTGTTTTCTGCCACATATCTGTTACAGACGAAGTGAATTTATGCCAAGAGTGTGTTCCGGTTTCGGCAAGGTGTGCGCTGAGTAAAATATTAAAATGGAGGGAGTTGGTGAATACGTCGAACGAGTGAAGCAGTGAGCCTATTGCGTCAGTGTTCACGAGTTTAGGAGACTCTACTCCCAAGGGCTCGTGGGATTCCTTAAGCAGCAAGCTAAAGGCTAGGTCGGATCACCACTTGCTGGCGTCTACGGTCTCACCCACATAGATCTATGTATGAAGGAGTCTTTTGTTAATTAATGCGCGTCGGTAAAGGGTAATGCCCAAGGTAAGCGACATTTGTACCTAAGAATGGCGCATACCGAAAGTATTAGGCGACTTAGCCTACACTTGAGACGTCATGCTGTTGTTTCCATCGCCATTATTTTGCACGAACAGAGCGTCTTTGTTTTACATGAAGGAGGCCTACAGGAATTTTGCTACGTAACCCTACGTAGTCCATTCCTTGGTACAAATGTATGACATGTGCATGATGCTTTACGTAACCGTTCAATGTATTCTGTCCTGTGGTATGAATTTTCAGCCATACCCGTGGTCTCATCCATCGTTAGGAGCAAATACGTCATTCAGGGCCTACAGCGTATGGCCAACACACAAAATAAACATACTTTTTTTGCTGCATGGAGACAACGACGATTATCACCCACTTTTACCATGGATTATTGAACGTGTCACTTTGAGTGGAATTAAGATAGAACCAGCTGATCTTCCAAAACCCCAGGTCCAGCGGCCGCTTGACCTTGCCCTGGAAGAAAAGACCAATAAGTCATGCCAAAAGAATAAACACGGAGCAATAACTCGACGAGTGCATTAAGGTCAGTAACATGTATTTGTTTTTATCGTTCCTTCATTTTTGAGGAAGCTGCACTACTCTAAACTTATCAGTGCGCCACCATCCAGCATAAGTTTCAGCGTGTTAACTAAAATTGTTTCGGATTGAAACACGACAAACAGTAGAATGACCGTATAACTCGGTTAATCGAACGAGCCCGTGCGCGGTTTGTCCTCTCTGAATGTAAACATATAATTTTTACACTTGTTGGTTGGTTTATTTCCACCGATTCAATCAAAATGTAGCGAAGCACAGTTCCGTTATTTAAAGAATGAATAAGGGGTGATGAATGGCGGTACCAGGTAAGCGCCTGTGGGCCTACATTGCCTGGTTCCTTATTTGTCACAATAACATTTATGTGTGGCTACATTTACGAGATAGAGGAGAGGGTTTAAAAAAAAAGTAAGATAACTAAAGGTACAGCCGAACATCAACATTAAGCAAGGATCTTTAAACTTGGGAATAAACACAAATCTATTCCTGTAAAACAAAAAAAAAATGTTCTATAGTTTTGGACCGGGCGGAATTCTGTGAATTTGCCTTCGTAGGCGCTCTTTCTTCCGGTCGGCACCCTTTGATCCGAGCACGGGCTTCATCTGATAAGGAAATGGCGCCTGTGCCAGGATGGGCAATGTGTCAGGTGTTTCCACGGATACGATTAAATTACCGCACCTGTATTTGTCTCTTCGGTAGTTTTGAACGTTTTCGCGTCAGCCCTCATTTTTTCACAAATGGGCGTGTGCGATAAAAAAAACCGAGAATGTTGACAAGAATGTAAAGTGGACGCTTGGAAGTTGAGTGTGTTGTGCCGTGATTGCTTAGTGGCACCATGGTTTACCAGCATCTTGCTTGGTTTTGGTTTCTGTTTTTGGTTTGGATTTGCAGTTTGAAAACAACAATGCTCTGGTTTTGTTTTGATTTGATGTTGATTTGTTAAAAATGTTAGAGAAATAGTACGGCTTGATATAGAGGTATTGGTGGCTGGCAGTGGGTGAGATTAAGATGTAATGAAGGAGATCGAAGAATGCACGGAGCTGTGTGAGTAGATGAGTGTGCATGTTGCGTTGTGACTGAAAATGATTACGTTGTCTCACACGGGCGTAAGGCCCAGGGGATATTTTATCCCCCCCCCCACACACACACTTTTTGACCAAGGAGGGATGGGCTGTTGAATCACCCGCACGCTTTTTCGTTGTGAGAAAAAATAAGGTGGATTGTAAAGAATTTAGTTGATTTCTTAACGAACAAAAATGAATAGCGCTCAAAAAGGAGAACAGTAAACAAGGCCATGAGTATGCCGTTCTGATAGAGGATTCGGCCGAAATGTAATACATCACAGATGTACATCTGTATCAAGCACATCACTGGACATTATGTCATATATGCCATATGACATGTCACAGACGCCAACAATACCCAATCCCTCGTCTCCCCAATCGCTGACACCAATTCACGCCACTATTACCTTGACACGTTGAAGAAACGCCCAACATATAGAATGTAACTGGTTTTTTCGCGATAAATTTGCTGATGTTGATGTAGAGTGTCACAGAAGCAATCCTTATGGGTATTGGAGTCCGGTTTTTCGATCCGTTCACAAGAGTAACTCGCATGTCAAAGAAGTAAATTCCCATAGTCTTTCAACTTTGGGTTCAAAGTTATGTAAAATAATGTTTAACAGCTGAAAGTGAAGTTTTGCTTTCTTGTATTCTATTCATAGACGATATTCACTAATATGCTCTGTATTGGAGTTGGTTTCTATTTTAATATACAAACGTGTAATATTCGAAGCAGATGTCATGGAAAGGCGATGCAAAAGTAATATCACGAAGGACATTCTAAATACTGAAGCTCTGGCGGCAGTTGACAGCCTCCAGACAGCACAACCTGGTGGATACTGTGCTGCTTCTATTATGATAAATGGCAACTTGAGCTGGTAAATGTTATCGATTTGTCAGCATGTCCACGGGATAAACGAGGAAATGACGCATTTGATGAAAACTGTAAAAGCTGTGAGGAAATTGGATATCGCAATATCACCATCCCCAAAGATTTTTATCTAAGTAGCTTTCCATCGATGGAATGTGCGACGCTGCGCTGCGCGGCAAAATCTTCCAACAAAAGGAGAGAGAACGTCAGTACAATCTGTCCCTGTTCGCATAATTATACTGCCCCGTCGGATCATACGCGGTTTCAATTTCTTCACTTAAACTTTAATTGGAACCGATCGGTAATCTTCCCGAGTGTTGTAAGGCCTTGGGCAGCAATGCCCAACACAGTGTAGTCGTATTTTCTCCAAGTTAGAGGTGTGAACTGTGCAACCGTAATAAAGGGGAAAATATTACATTCACATGTAAGTCTATTACGCCCACAGTAGATTGCCTTTGATAAGATCGGTCAATGTACTTTGCAACTAGCTGATAATTGTCAATATAGGCCTAGCTCAATGTGATTTCCGTTTGAGGTTCTCTTGCCCTTCCCAATGTATATATTATTTATCTCGCGGAATATAAATATATTACCGCTTGTGTTTGTTATGCTTTTTAGCAGAGAAAAGAAACCCCAGTCAACGCGATACTGTAAAACGCACAGCTAAAAGAATCATTAAGAAGAAGGTGTAGATGCTCAAGGTTATACTTGATTGCTAAGCATAAGTTAAAATGCTACTGATAAGCATTTCCTGAGTAACGTAGCACACGACACAATCCTTGAAAATTGGTTTATGATTTGATAAATAGAAGGCAATTCAATGTTCCTCAGGTATATCCCCAAGGGCCAAAGATGTTATAATATTCATTGTTGTAAGTTCATGTGTAATTGAATAATAGGAAAATTGTCATTTACCATAGCGACTTATAAATGATGACAACATGAAACATTGAAGGTCTATTTAAAAAATACGTGTAACATAGCCTTTATAATTAAAATGGTCACTGCAGATATGTCATATTCTCATGTTTGTTTCTCTGTTGAGTACTGTTAAAGGGTAGTTTTGACGTTCCGGGTTAATCTTTATTATGGGATATTTTCCAAGGAACGCCTGGTTCTGCCAATATGGTCATTGAATAAATACCGTGAATTCCTAACAACTGTTGAAAACAGAGACGTATGTCAGGAGACAATATGCATACTACAGAAGGGTAGTTCTTTACCAAATTTCAAAAACAGTTCCTTACAGATGAAATCAAGAAGCACATCCACGTTTTTTCCTTTGCTTTACGTGCATTATTAGACTGCACGTGCTTTCTACACTGATCTTTAATATTCTTCTCGTTGTCGGTACGAAGCCTTCGTCACGCAGGTGGGACAACGGAAGGCTTCCTGTTGTTTCTCACATTTCACAGACGCTGAATTGAACAGATTTGCTGCTGGACTGGACCGAAAGGTCTTGTTGTTTGTTTTCCTTTTACATTTGTCGAACTCCTAAATGTAAATTATCAGCAACCAAAGGGAAAGTGGAATAAATGTTGTACAGGCCAGTGAGTAATAACATGGCGTTTGAAGTCACTTTAATGGCGACTTTTATTTTTCCTCCTACCCCGGCAAATCAGACCTGTACTGAATTCAGGAAACGGGGCAGAGACCGAACTCGATATTTTGAGACCAGGGTTGAGTACTGTCACAGATCTCTGTCAGTTACATTGACTAGTTAACGGGTCAAAGTGCGAGTGCTGAAGCTACCAGGAGCCATGGGGAGGGGGCGCTAATCTTGCTCGATTTAATAAAAATAGCTGAGAATGCATAAGCGTGATTAAAGCTCGGCGGTAGTCGCTAGGTCTCAGCTACATTGACAAGAATATCATGGCTGTTACAACTTGTTTATATGAAGGCTCCCCCTCAACTTTTCTTACAAAGCGAAATCTTCGCATTATGGTGTCATTAGGCAGCCCAAACTGGACGGCATTCTACGGTGGCACAACGCTCATGGACAGGTGGTATGCGCACGGTCTCTTCGGCCAACAGGGTGTTGTGATTAGCTAAAAGTAAGTGCGCGTCAAGCTAAAAAATGCCCCTGTGAGTTCGGGTGCTACCACCATTATGACGTCTCATATGACGTCTCTTTTAATTATTGAGTGAATCATCGTGCCATAGGTCAACCTCGACTCCATGGGCTGCGTGCGCAAGGCAAAGTGAGAACCAACTTGACTTGACAAGATCGTACCCATGGGAACGATGTTGGCCATAGGTTCCCAAACGTACAACAAAAGGCGCCCGCAATACCTCACCGGACAACCCTTTGCGAAGGCCTGCCCCAGACGTCCAGTTGCAATGACTACATTTTGTTCGTAAACTGCGAATGGCGTCTGCAATTATTGCTGTAAAACGCACCTTAACAGGCTCTGATGGCTTTGTCGGACTTACAAGCTGTGCGCCCTCAACGTTCACGTGATAATTAAGTAGGCCAGGATCAGACACGTCATAGACACATGGATCGAGTTCAGGCGGCCTGTTCTTGACACGGGTTTCTTGTTCTCGTGCTCGATTGGCGGGAACACGACTCCAGAACACTGTTCCCGGAACAGGATCACACACCACCTCCTCGTCAGGGTTTTACAGGAACACACGGAAAACTCGTGACATTTTGATTTTTGAACAGCTGCAAAAGCAGAGAGATGGCTTCCAAAGCCATAGACCATGGGAAGTTTTGCAAAATTAACATTGCAACATTATTTTCCGTAACACAAAAATGAATGTTCCTGTTTATGTAAAAAAAGAATTCATCCCATCCAAACATTAACCCTCGAATAACGTAGCCTACATGGACGCTACCATGTTGCTTGTTACTAACTACCAGCAATAATCGGTTGTTTGTTCCCGGTGTTCGAGCGGCCGACCCACGAACAACAAATGGAACTGTTCGTGAACATACGGGAACAAGCCGCCCGAAC